>NW_027656097.1:0-171604 GCF_964235325.1 Thermobia domestica | reverse complement strand
AGTTTTCGTAGTAAAATACATTGATTTCATGTTAGAACTAGTTTATGATGTCACTAGAGTCAATTACCCGCTTCGCTGGGTTAAAAAAAAAAAAAAAAAAAAAAGTAGTAATGTTCCGTTAGTCAGCCACTGAAGCGCTCTCTGATATAGGTCATTTCGATTATTTTTACATATCTCTCCCCCCTCCCCCAAGTTGTGGAGCTCAATTTGGATTTAAACGGCATCGGAAGTATTACTGTTCATCTCAACGACCCCGAAAACTAAGGATTCGACACTAATATCGGTTATATTCGATCATTTTTTATATCCTCGCCCCTCCCCCTCTCTTAATTGCACCGTCAAAGTGAAAAGGTAAAAACCAACTAAAGGCCCGAACTTCATCTATGTTGAAAATTTGATCGAGATTGGTTGGGTGGTTCAAAAGTTAACTCTCAAACATACTCCCTTTCATTTTTATTTATATAGATGTTAGCTTTTAAACAATACTGCTAGGCCTGTCATATCGGGAATATTTCAGTACTGTATAAAATCTTGAAGTCAGTCTGTCTGTCTATCTATCTATGTGCTAGAAATGTATATTTGGAGTTTAACACACAAGATGTAGGCATAAACTTATTGTAAGATCCAAATCAGATGTATACTTCTCCCAGGAATCGAACTAGAATCTTCCGTACAAATGATATGAATGCTAGCCATATAGCTACAAGGAAGCTATTCACAGTTTACGTCTAAAAGTATTAAACTAAATAAATAAAGCACTTACCAGTTAAGAAAGATAGAAGGAACTGATTAACTTTATCAGGGTACTCTTGATGTGGGAAATGATTTCCCTCAGGAACAATCTTTAAAGAAAATCTCTCCGCAAAATCTGTTGACTTACATACACTTTCCAGCTTTACAAAGTCATCTTTATTGCCTACGATCATCAGAGTAGGAACTTGGATTGGTTTGGCAGATTTCTTCACTCCCGCAAACGGTAAGTTTCTATAATAGTTAAGTGGGCCTGTCCAATCCTCTGAGAAAAACAAAAAAAAAAAAAAAAAAAAAAAAAAAAAAAAAAATATATATATATATATATATATATAGTATTTGCTGGGTGATAAAAGTTATTAAGATTATGTTTAGGGCTAGAAATATCACAAAGATTGATACATACTGAAAAATGAAGTGGTTCACATCGATAGTTTAAATAGTGGGTTGTCTTATTTAAGGAACAGTAAATATAGCAGTGCATAATGTCCTGTATTTATATGTACAGATGTTAATATTAATCTTGAACCTTACTTAAGCATCCGCTTTAAGAAAGAAAAAAAAAAAATGAGAAAAAACACAAAAAAATATTTTACAGGGAATGAAGGAACCAGTTTTAAACTGAAAAATTTTTAGTTTCTGGCAACTTCACGCAATTAGACAGATATGCAATAAATAAATAAATAAATAAATAAATAAATAAATAAATAAAAATAAAATTAAAATTAAAAATAGCGTACTGAAACGTTATTATTAAAAAATAAAATGCTAGGTTTATATGTTTGTAGTCAAGAAAAATGTATATGTTGCGGACGTTTATATGTTTATGGCTAATTATTTTGACAATGATATCTCGGAAACCATAATTTCTAGAAAGATGCCGTTTTCACTGATCGATTGCAATTTTGTGTAGATTGTTCAGTTCTAATTGAATATTTTTTTAAAAATCGGCTCATTTCTTTATTACATTTTTAGAGGTACACTCTGAAGTATTGAAATTAAAAAAAGTAAAGCATCATATAATACGCGTTATACATTCCAACACCACACATTTGTATACGGGGTTAGTATATCTCTCCGGCGTTTGTTTCATGGCCAAATGATAATGAAAAACGAAGGATAACCATATCCCTAATCTAAGATGAATCTTTATTGTTTAGAGTGTTTTGCCTAATGAACACCATATATCAGTCACATTATAATGAATTGTGTGTGTAATGTATTTGATTATTACATACTGCATGCAAGAAGAAAGACAACATTGATCATATATGAATTAGAAACTCCAACCGGAAGTAGGCTCAAATCTTACAACGGTGCGAGATATTGATAAAATAATCGAAAAGGTCTCTCCTTTATGATATCCCTTGCCAATTTTTATCAAGACTTCTTTCACTTGTGTCTGTACAGGGTCATGTACAGAGGTTGTGAGAAATGACAAGGAGATTCTTGCTCATTTGTGAATGATGCGTTGTATAGAGAGCGTAGGTTCAGCTAGTTATTAAAAAAATCGAGCGTAGTTAGTAGTTTCTTAAAAAAAAAAAAAAAAAAAAAAGTTTAACACGATTAGCTCCGAGGTTAATGGGGACGGCAATGATATTAAGGAATGAAATGGTGAAATGACAAAAGTGAAAGGAAACGGGAGAACCTATAGAAAACCCACCCACACGGTGTTCGTCCATCACAACGGTCACTTGGCGCGAGTTAGGATTGAACCATGGATTCCAAGAACCAGAAGTCAGTACAACTTCATCGAATAACCGACATTGAAGACTGAGAAATTTTAAACAGGGAGTAAATTCTCATATTTTGTTGCATCAGCGATTGGACCCGAGGTAAGCATTAGATCACGGGCACAGGATTAAAATAAATTGGATCTTCATCCACGAATTGTTTTGACATACACGTAAACAGGAGACCACGCATTATAAGACGCTGAATTTCATTAACTCTATAAGTGGTTTATTGGAGTAATCACTTTCTCAGTTGTATTTTTTTGCTGTTAACGAAGAGTTCTTATCTAAGAACTGAAAAAAAAAGAACACTATTCTTGTGAGCCCACGAACCAATGTAAAAAATTCTACTGCAGATGATGACATGGAGTCATTGAAACGTATACAATTAAATTAATAAAATGAGTTTTTGACTGAAGTTCAAATTTAGAACTTCATTATTAAATATACACCCTACCAGTTCATTCAGTAATGTATCAAGTGTTGCAGTGCGATGGTCTATAAGCTTGGTGACTAATGTTACAAATATGTAGAAAGATTGTGTGCTAATTAGTGTACCTAAATAAAAATATTATGGTGGAGTTTAACAAAGATACGTTTCTGGAGCTTATGTCACGAACATGGCTGAGTACCAAAACTTTACTATTATTATTATTATTATTATTATTATTATTATTATTATTATTATTATTATTATTATTATTATTATTATTATTATTATTATTATTATTATTGGCAGGTCACTTGCTGGAACTGAGAAGCTTCCATGCTCCACAGTCTTTCGCCAGCCTCTTCGTCTACACGTACGATTTTTCAGCTTTGACGTCGTCCATCACTTGTAGCCTCCTTCTTCCCCTCCCTCTCTTTCCTGCCATCATACCCTCTAGCACATCCCTTATGCAAAACTTATATAGGTTGCCCTAACTTAAGTATTAAAAGCCCTCATTGAATTTCTCTTTAACAGCAGCAATTCTTGCGGTAGAGAAACGGAATAATAGCAAGTGTCTATTTACGTAATTTATTATTTAAGTCAATATACTAAGTGACGGAAGAAAAATAAAAAAGATGAATCAGCATAGAGTATAGACCAATCGTTGAGAATATAAAAGACAATGAGAGAGAACAACCACTGTAACTACTTCTGGAGCGTAATGGAGCACACTGTAGTATAATGAAATCTCTGAATAACGGATCTCTACACAGCATGATTATCATTTGTCTGTAAAGAATAATAAGAATGATGGCGACCGCTAAACCAAAAAATCACTGCAAACCAATATTTAAAAAATTTCGTATACTCCCAGTATCCTGTTTGTACATTTTAAATCTACTGATATTTGTGAAAAGACATCTAGAGGATGTTCTTACGCGGGTAGAAGAAAAACATGATCATGATACAAGATACAAACAAAACTTTTCCACTGTAGAACACAGAACCGTATTATATGAAAAAGGGTGTAAATATGCGGATATCATGCTATACAATAAACTTCTTAAAGATATAAAGACTCAGGACTCTGGTGCTAAATTTAAAAAAAAGAACTTCAGAAATATTTATTACAACACTGCTTTTACTCGATAGAGGAATACATGAATTGCTAACAGAAAAAAAAAAAACAACCTAAATGATCTACAGTAACTAGTGTCATTTCTTGTTTTTAGCATTTGATATATGTTCAAGGTTTTCTACATACAATGCAAGTAATAATTACGATTACTTTATTTTTAATAATATCATGCAAAATGTAATGTATAATACGATGAAAGGCTTAATTATTAACCTAGTGTGTGTAATTTTTATTATTATTGTTCTTTTTACTTTAGTGTTTATATATAAATGGCGTGTCCATTTCATATGCATTCCAATATAGTGCTAAATGTATGAAAAAAGACGAAATAAATACAACACAATACAATACAATATATGCTGTAAATGAGAGGTGCCCATTATAGAGGAGTTACTCAGTGGTATTATTCTAATTTTTTTAACAATCGGTTATTATATATATATATCGAAGGAGAGAGAGAGAGAACAGATGGATAGGTAGGTACATAGATGTAACTCTCTTAGGAAACAAACCATAAAAGGTAGACAACAGGGTTTGCCCTAGTGGGCCCAGCCGTAAAAACCCGATGAGGTTTTCCGGATTGAACCTACCTAAAAAAAAACACCTTAAAACCTACCTGGGTTTTTAGCTTTTTGTTAGTATGTTATTGGTACAACTAAGGTGATCACGTTGAAAGTGACTTTTTATCAGATTTTTACTTTCCTTATGCGAATTAGATACTTCCACGTTTAAAGTGTACAACAACATTCAACATAAAACCTTCAAAGTTTTGAATGCACTGAATGAATTTAAAAAAAAAACAAAACAAAAAAAACCTTAGCTTGAGATAATTATAAAATAAATTAATGTATGGATCATGCTTATAGCCTATTTATTTTATATTTTAGAAAATACTTTCCGTGAATAGTGTGCTCGCCGACTCGGTGACGCCAAGGGACGTTATGCATCATACATTTGACTGGTTTAAGGCCATAGGTGCCGGTACTACCAGTAAATATGTAAATACATTAGTAAAACTATTAGTATTATTTCGTACCTTTGATGGTAACACAAGTATGCTTCAGAAAAATTTCGTTTTCCAACAACAACCGTTTAGTTCAGTCATTTGTTGCTATTCTTCAAATAAGTATTCTTTAGAATCAACAGCAGCAATAGTGCAAAAATTCTTGTCAAATTTAAGAAGCTTAATGCTCAGAGTTCCGAAGACCACATAACGCTTACTATTTCAAGTGCTGAATTCAAACTTCCGTACAAGTGGAGTTTTGATGTACAGTAAAGAAAGCTGCATTTTCGGGAAGAAAAACCGTCGTGAAACAAGTACTCGGAAAATTCCAGCAATTGAACGCACAGAGTATCGGAAGTGAATACTTCAACAATAAAGCTATATATTTTACGCTGGAATTTAATTTCATTTAAGACATTTTGAATCTTTGTTAATTGTTTTAAATTAAGTTTTGGGAAAGAACGGTCTTGCTCGGGAAATTCCCGTAATAGAAAGCATAAAGTATCAGAAGTGAACTTCAACAATAAAACCATTTATTTTACGCTAGAAAATATTTATTTCATATAAGATATTTTGAAACATTTATTTTTTCAAAACACAAATTATATGTTTGTTTTAAATTAACATATTTGGTATTCATATTTGGCGAACGTCACTGAGGCTCCTGGGATGACTCGACCTACATTTCTTCGTTTGTCTGCCTGTACCATACATTACAGGGTACAACTTTCAGTCTTTTAAGTTTAAATTTTCAGGGTTCAAGCACGACACACACTAAATTTTCTGTATAGATTTTGGAGCCATACAAACACAAAATTTCTAAATTGCGGATTTTTTTTTTTTTTCAAAATAGTAGCTATACACACTACAAAGCGCAGTTTTCAGTCTTTTAAGTAGAAATTGTCAGAATAGAAACACGAAACACTCTAAATTAGCTGTATATATTTTGGCGGCGATCAAACGTAAAATTTCAAAATGACGGCTATTTTTCAAAATAGCGGATATCCACACTAAAGAGTGCAATTTTCGGACTTTTATGTTAAAATTTGAGGGTAGAAGCACGAGACATTCTAAATTTGCTGTATAGATTTTCTCGGCGATCCAATGTAAAATTTCAAAATGATGGCCATTTTTTCAAAACAGCAGTAGAAAAGAAAATTGTTGCAAGTTGTGAGAATGACAATCTTAAAATATAAATCACATTTTAATGACTTTACCCCTAAGACATTGAAATATTTCCAAAAACCCAAAAATACCCGAAAAATACATATGGGCCCAAGTGGGTTGTTTTTTTTTTTTTTTAAAAAAAAAAGCTCGGGGTTTTCAAACCCTGGTAGACAAAAGCAAAATTTTTACTGGATACCCCCAGTGACAACCTACACAGTATCCTAATACAAAGTGGTGTGGCGAAATTAAGTAGCAATGCGAATATCTTGGAAATGAATTAAGATAGATGGTTGTCAAAAAGTATTGGAAGGACCTTAATCTAACAATGAATCAACAATTGTTGATAATAGTATTATGCGTTTCAGCTATAAATAATTCTCTCCACTACACTCCTGTGATCCCGGTTCCCATTCTTGATATCTGAACATTTAAGATTAAGAAATAAACGCTTATACGTTGTTCTGAGAGATCATATGTTTCACCTTGTAGCTGTAAAAATTCTAAAAACAAAAGTGGTTAAACTAAAATTTACTATTCGTGGATATAACTGGACAAAATTTATTATTTTGTCTGAGTATAACAAACGGTTCTCCAAACTCAAAATATTTTAACAACCAGTTCTAGCGAACCAGCTTAATAGCACCACTGGAGTTATTGTATTTACATTTATAAGTATCGTATTTACTGTATACTGCATACAATCACCGCACTAGTTGTAAGTAATCTAAATTTGTGACTAATATTGAGATACAATATTAAATATTCGAATTACAGATGGTATTTTCAAAACAATGTAAGAGAAGAAATATTTCTAGTTGAAATTTGATAGTAAAACAAATTACGTTTGTTCTTACATCTTTGATGTTTCAGTGAAAAAATCCAAATCCAAGAGAAAGAGTGGTGACTTTATCAGGGAAGGGAAGGAATTCCGGCATAGAACTCTTAGTCATAGACTGGCTTTCCACAACTATTTGTAGAATTTCGACCAAAAAGCGAATTACTGTAGACTCAGAAAAAAAAAAAAAAAAAAAAGAATTTTAAATTCATCTTGCAACTCTTCTCTGAGATGGTTCACCAGATCATTGAGTTATAATAAAGACATTTTATGTGGAAAGTATTTTCTGCTTATCGTACTGTATTTCATTTATTTTCGAACTGCAGAAAGTATTCTTTATGCTACATAAGTGTGATGATAATTCTTGTCCGTTATGAAGAGGTCACGAAAACGTCCGGGAGAGGGGGGAAAATAGAAGACTGTCCGTGTTTGTACCTGAGAATATTTGTAAATTCTAATAATTGTAATAATAATTTTAATTATCATAACTTTATAAGTAAAATAAGAAGTATTTTTTTTTTGCTACATTTAATTCTTTTGTATATAAATCACCTGACATTAAATTTAATAAATAAGACATTTGCAATAAAATGTAACCATATATAGATAACCATATAAATTTTATATGTAGTAAGCTGCAAATTATCTTGTGACTAATACTTCTAATTCGAATTACTGCAAGGAAGAGCTACTTTGAAAAACTTTAGATATTAGGTGTGATACATAGTAAAATTTCTTTGTCTGATATTTATTTAGAGCAATCCCGAGTGATTTTTTTTTTAAATAATAGTTTTAAAATTATGGTACCGGTAAATATATTCTTATCTTATATGTTTTTGTATCGTGAGATTTATTATTTACAAATTTATTTAGTAATTACTTCAACACATGCGCATGTTCTTTGCTTTTATAAATACGGAGAAACAAAATAGCAAAACTGTAACATTCTTTTGCATTGTATTATTTTACGGAGCACCCATAGAATAACATTCTCTTCCCAACTTCATCATTTTAAAATAGTAACACCAGTGTTGTATTTAGGATTTTGTTTCAGAGACGTTAGCTAAATCCAAAATAGCAATACCTGGTTTTACTATAACATTGTGTATTACACATTAAATGCAAAAAGTAACTTTAGTTTAAGTGGCGGGAATCGCAACCCTATAAGGTCTTTGTAAATACACCTTTTAGTAATTCTGATTATTCCCTACCCCTCCCACACATCTGAAAATATCCCCTCAGAAGACTTTTCTGAAAGAAGCTTTGTCATTGTTTTATTTTGTTTCAATATAATTAATAACACCCTCCCAATCCCTATCAAGACTTACTTTATCAGTGTTCAGCTTTGAACGTTTTGTCCTTATGGGATTTGAAAGTTTGACACCATGTTGCCTCGAATATGAAAAGAAATGCATTTCAGACATATTTCATAAGAACAAAAAATCCAAACTTGAACATTAACCAAAAATCTTTGTTACATATTAATTGGTTAGGTAAACATAATATGCTCTGAGGTACGTGAATTAAAAGTCTGAGATTTACAAATGGTTTAAAAAAAAAAAAAAAAAAAAAAAAAAAAAGTTCCACTTGGATACATTATTTACACGGTGGTTTAAATTGTCTGTTGACTGATTATGGCGGCGTTCTGATTTTTACAAAAAACTATCGGAGAGAAAACCTATAAAAAAAAATAGTAAATTAGTGTAACATTAGGGTTACATACATATAGGGTAGTAGTGAAATATAACAGTAAGAGGAAAGAAAATAGAACAGGTGACTAGTTTTCGATATCTGGGTGGTATTATTAGTAATGATATGAAGTGCGAACGTGAATTTTACATATTATTAAAAAGAGGAAGAGAAACTGGTTGGGACATTGGCTAAGAAGGAACTGTATCATAAGGAACGTTTTAGAAGGTACTGTGGAAGGAAAGAGAGGGAGGGGGCGAAGGAGACTAGAATTAATAGACGATATCAAAACAGAGAAATCGTAGCTAAAGACATAAAGGTTAGCGGAAGACTGATGACCATGGAAGCTTCTCAGTTGCAGCAAGTGACCTGCCAATAATGGCAGAATACCTATGATGATGATGACATATATAGTTATATAGTAAAACAATAATAGCAATCTATCAACTAATTGGGAAAGGTAAGAGACCATAAGTATCGATAAAATTTTATGCAATAGCCATAAATTACCACTGTTGAGGCACAGAACACAATGTAAAGATCGTGTTGTGAAAAAGGACTTAGGCCATTGTGTGTCCCTGAGAATAAATGGCCGAATGTTTCACTTGAAATATTGCAGGGAAGATTCAAGAGGAGCACTAAGGTAAGCAATTTGAAGTAATAGAGGACTAAATAGATAAAATAATAATAATAATTCTACTCTGTTGCTTATCAGCCTTCAATTACTGCTTCTCTTGTAATTCAACTACGTGTTTACACATTTTTCTATACGCCACAAATTACTGATCTGTCTTTATGAAATAGACCAACCTCATATAATCTTGATGCTAAGAAATGACGTTAACTTTTTCCTCACATAAATTATTTGTAAGTAGACTGCATAATCCAACACACAATCACGAAAAATGACGACGAAACAAAACTTTGAGATTTTCCGGGAGTATTAAGAATGACTCTTGGCACTTACACTGTTTTCATGCAAGAACGAAACCTTTTTTCATTAAAGAGCAATAAATATTCTCGCGTTTGTTAATTTACTTTGATATTGTGTTCACAAATGTAGAACTATTTTGTGAAAACAGAAAAATAATCACGATAACAAATAAGCTGGATCAGTGCAAGTGGGATCCCAGTTTTTTTTCTTTTTTTTAAAAAAAAATAAAAAAGCTTTTACGATAGACAGTTAAAAGATAAAGCTTATTCTTTGTTCCAACTTCTATCTACTGCCTCATATCCAGTGGTGCCAAACCCTCCCTTATGTCCATGACGCACCCCGCCCATTGTCTACCCGTAGGTGTTCTTCCATGAAAAAAAATCTTCTTTTCGATTAATTTTTACACTCCTTCGAACATATTTATACAGATTTTTACTCCCCACAAATATTTCAATGACGCACTTTGCGTCATAGCCCCCCCTTATGGGCACCCCTGTCATACCTAATAATAAATGCGTCTGTCAACCTCATTTTTATGCGATGCTTTAATAGAATCTTTTCTAGCTGCATGCGGAGAGACTTGTAGAACACTTACGGTGAGTATGTGTATTGGAAACTCATATTTCTATTTCCGAAACAGATTTAACAACACCTAGGATGAAAAAGGATTGGACGTTTTCGAACTGTAGATATGGAGAAGAATGGAAAAAGTCAACTGAGTCGGACGGAAAACGATTGAGAAGGTGTTAGAAATAGTGGAGGAGAAAAGACCAATTTTAAATGTAATTGAAAAGAGGAAGAGAAAACGGCTGGGACATTGAATGGAAAGGAAGTGTATCATGAAAGACGTGTCAGAAAGTATGACAGAAAGAAAGAACAAACACGGAGTTGGCAAAAGAGGCTACAGGTGATGGAGAAAAATCGTACGTGAAGACGAACAGGTTCGCTGAAGGCTGTGGTGCGTGGAAGCTTCTCAGTAACGGCAAGTGACCTGTCAATATCGCATAATAATAATAATAATAATAATAATAATAATAATAATAATAATAATAATAATAATAATAATAATAATAATAATAATAATAATAATAATAATAAAGAATTCTGTAATATAACCATGTTAGAAAAATTCGACGTTTCCTTTTACGTGCCTTTTTGGCTTCTGACGTTCTGTTTAGTCTTTTTGGAGGATTTCAATGATATTTTTAATAACGACAAAATTGCGTTATTTATCATGTATTTACCGAGGAAAATTTCGGAATTTAAGTAAAAAAAAAAAAAAAAAAAAAAATGACAGCGGAAAAAAAATAAAGAACAACTAACTAATCGTGTATAATATTAACTTCATTTAAGTTAGGGTATCCACATGTCCCGTTTTTACCGGGATTGACCCTTTTTTAAAAAGTCATCCAGTGTTCCGACAAAAATGCAAACGGAGCACAAAATGTCAATTTTTTTTTTTCATATACGTATAAAGAAGTGTTTCGTTTTTGGCTCGCTGTAATGCTAATATACTTGCAATTTCTTGTACGGACTTCAGTAGTGTTTCAAGGAGAGACCAACCGTTCTACAAGAACATTTTTTTTAAAAAATATGTATTTAAAAGTGATATTTTCCATAAGTAGAAGCTTTGCTTTGTACATAATTAAATACACACTAATTAATTGCTGAGCAGAACCATTATATTATCATTAAAAATTAAATACGTGTTACAGTTTCACCAACTAACTTTTTGGCTTCAGACACTGTGAGTTACAGGATAACTGTACAGAATCAGAAGAAAGACGTCTTAGTTGGTGTATGTATATAAGAATGTTTTTCTCAACTCTATTCAAAGTACCACAAAATAGACTTTTCTTCCTTCTAAAGGCTTCTTTCGCCATTTCTATCCTTGCTTTTATTTTACGTTCGCACTTCATAACATCACTAATAATACTACATAGGTATCGAAAACTAGTCACCTGTTCCATTTCCTTCCCTTCTACTTCTATGTTTGACACTGGCTGCTTCGTTTCGATCACCATGGATTTTGTTTTTCTAATTTATTTTCATTCCATATTCTTTACAGCCCTTCGTCAAGTTTACTAACATTTTATTGATTTTCTTTTCAGATTCTGCAACAAGTGCCACATTATCTGCAAATCGTATATACCTAATCATTCTATCTCCTACCGAAATACCGTCTTCATTACGTACTCCCATTTTCACTATCTCTTGTAGATAGATAGTAAATAACGTTGGCGAAAGACAGTATCCCTGTCGAAATTACCTTTTAATTTTACTCTCCTCTGTCATTTCCTCCGTTACGGTCGAAAAAGTGTAAAAGAATTTTCATGTCAGCCATCTTGAATGACCTTTCATGCGTTTTCCTCATTCACATTAGGCAAGTACCAGGATGGTATCTCACATAATGGTCCCAGGTAGCTTCGTTTCCTTCCCCCATTCCTTTCTTTCTTCCCAATTTCCCGAGTAGTGATCGCCGAGGAACGTCATCCCTCATACGTAACGGGCTAACATGGCAACACATGTTTAAACGCCAGAAATCTAATCCTAATCGTTATTCTTCTGTACAACAACAGGGTTCTTACAAAAATATTGAACTCAATTTCCCTGAATTTCCCAGGTTTTCCAGATATTAATTTTGCAATTTCCAGGTCTAGTGGAAGAAACTAACAGTAAGAGAACACATAAATTTTAAGAATAATATATTTATATATTTAAGAATGGCCACCCTTCTCCTCAATGAACACAATTAATGGCCACGTAATTAAATATTGAGTCACAAGAAAATAAATAAAATTTAAAATATCTAAAACTTTGTTCTATACTTGAACACATTCAAAATATACAAAAATATTGAACTCAATTTTCCTGATATTTCCTTTTTTTTTTTTTTTTTTTTTTTTTTTTTTTTTTTTTTTTTTTTTTTTTTTTTTACTTACTAGATAGGGTAACTGTCCCAATAGTTGACAGTGTACCAGTAATTGACACTCTCGTCCTTTTTTCGCCGCAACAGACTGCGGGACTAGATACCAGCAAATGCTGCCACCTGTTATTCCTTTGTGGTTTTGTCAATCCTACACTACTGTTAATATTTGTCACTAGGTAGTAGTAGTCCAAAGGAAGCAGAACATTGATGGACAGTGAGAAGTCAACTGTTTTTTTCAGCCTTCTAGTAACAGTTATACTTAAGGGAAGTTGTTTTTGTTTCCGGCATATATCAAATAGACCATAATAAACACTGACGAGTTAAAGATCTTTTGATGTAACTGAAGGACTAATAGATCAGACTAAACCAAAAATTTTAGCTTCTTGAAAGTTAAACTAAGTTTCCAGGGGATATGTCAATTATTGGTCACAGGTTAGCTGCAATCACCAGTAATTGACACCCCTGTCAGTTACTGATGATTTGCTTAAGCTCAATGAATATCAGTAGAAATTTTATGTACCGTGTATTTCAATGAAGTTAAGTTTACTGGTAGAGTTAAAAACATTATTTCTTATAAAATCCCAGTAGTTGACAGAAGGTGTCAATTACTAGATCCAGGGGTGTCAATTATTAGGCTACTGCAGAAAAATTGTACAATTTACACAATTTGTCATCATTCGAAAGGCCCTGGGTTGACACCTTTGTGATTAACAGAGAACCGACCTTGCTTTTTAAAAAAAAAATTCTTGAAGTGGTAAATATTCCGTTGGTACGGAGTTAAGTGGACCTAGGCCTTTTCCCTTATTTTCTTTGTCTTTCTGAGCGTTCAATATGACTTTAAGCAAGTGTCTTCCCTCAATCTACAGTACTCTGACTTGGCACGTTACCACTGGTGGAGTAGCTATAGTAGCCGATTAGTTTAAAAAAAGGAAATAACATATATTTATGGACACTGTGAACGCTTTACAATGAAGAAGCTAAGGAAAGATTCTGCTTTGTTTCTTTACAAGTGAAATCACATCTATGGAGCAAAGTAAAATCACATCTAGTAGGTCTAATGTCAACTCAGAGTGAATGTTTAGCTAGTGATCATATGAATGCAACGCAGCTGCAAACTGGCCACAGCTACAATTGAGAGGGCACAGTCTTCCCTAGATATTGGTGATAGCCCAGAGAAAAACGAGAAAACAGAAGTGGCACAAGTGTTAGAAATGCCGTCTGTGCCATCAAATTCGTCCCTTCAGATTCCGTCAGGTGGTGGAAACACTAGCTCTTCTTTAAATGACATCTTTAAGTTATACGTCCCACGGTTATGCCGGTTAGGCTAAAGGAGACGGTCATGATGAGAAATGAGTGAAATGATGGAATGAAAAGTGGGAGGAAACGGGAGAACTTCCAGAAAACCCATGAGCACGGTGTTTGTCCACCACAAAGTCCACACGGCGCGAGCTGGGTTTGAACCAGGGACCAGAAGCACCGGACGTGAATGCTCTACCACTGAGCTACCACACAAGAGAGTCTGGGAATGGACAGTGATATTCCAACCATATCACATCAACTATCAACATGTAAAATTGAAAAAAAAACACGTGTTTATTATGATGAACAGTTTTATATCGGTTGCATTACTGCTATTGATAAAGACAGGGTTCCTCAAATTTCTTAGAGAGGTCACGGAAAAGACAAATTTGTGTGGCTAAAAGTCACTGATATTGATAAAGGTGGACATAACATTCATATTTTATGGATCGATTTCTCTAATTGGATAATGTCGTTTTGCGCAAGATCAAAATCTCATACCGACACATGAAACTATCATGAAGGTTTTTCCGGCATCATTAGGCCATTAATTCTTGTGTTATGCGATGCTGTTACATTAGGACCGAGGATATTTCAAATAAGATAATATTTCACTGATAGTATTAGAAAATATTTCACTTTTCAATTATACAATTATTAGTACTTAATTTTCTTGTCATATGTCAACTGGAAACAAGACTATGCTATGAATATTTGTATTATTTTAATATTAACATCCGTTGTATGCAAAAATAATATCTCAAAGCTGTTATAAATCAGCTTGGTAAGGTGGTAGAAAATTATGTAGTTCATTCGAAGTAAGATATTAAGAGATGTCAATTACTGGGTCACGATGTGTCAATTACTGGTGATTCTCTCAAATCACAGTGTCAATTTCTGGTACAATAAACAACTTTTCGTATATATATTTTTAAAAATAATAATTATCGGTCTATATTTTTTTTCGGTGGTGTGTATGGATGAAGGAAGGATGCCTTCGTACCTACACGAGAGTTAAGTAAGTTAGACTCATTTGAAGGGTAAAAAATATGCAATTTGTCAAATACTGCTCTTATACTGTCAATTATTGGGACAGTTACCCTATGATCGATTTTTCTGAATTATCCAGGATTTTTCTTCCAAAATCAATTTCCCTGAGATTTCCAGGTTTTCCAGGTAGTGTATGAACCCTGAACAATCACAGAATCAGGGGAGTTTTCTTTCTTCGGTTTGAAGTGATAAAATTTAATTTTGATTGATGTGACTTCTCTCAATTGATACGTTTAGCAAATATTGATTTTAAACATATAGTTTGTAGTATCCAGCAAAGGTTCCGAGATGCCAGCATATTTTACTAGATTTTCCAGCATACTAGCAAAATGTGCTGGAAACCAGTAAGATACACTGGATTATTTTCCCCAACTAAAACCAGCGTCTGTTGCTGCTCCGGTAATTTCCAGCAAGAAAACCAGAACTTTCATTTAAAAAAAAACAGCATTTTTCAGCACGATTTTTTTGTTGGTCCCAACAAAAATTTCAACCTGGGAAGAGAAGCCACTGAAAATTAGAAGGTACTCTATGTTGTAAATCTAATTTTCAACATCTGTTTACAGGATATGTAACATACATTTTCAAAACAAACTCGCACTCACACCACCTGGAACATTATTTGTTAAACGTTCACTTGGAAGAACACTTCTCTATCTTTTTTTTAAAAAAGACATTTTTATTTTATATTACGAGTTTTCTAATACATAATAATGTGAAATCAAACCTCTATATGTGGAAACAGATACTTATTCTTCTTTCTTTTTTCAACAATGGAACGAAAGGTTAACCGAGATCTTTAAAACCAATGAAGCATCGGAGTGTAATATCGTATAACAACTTCTTCCAAGGTACAGAAATGTTAATAGGAATATGAGTACATAAAGAAACGTAAAAATTCCTTAATGGATACGCACTGAAAAAAACGACAAGCAATCGTTGAAACGTATACGGACAAGTGAAAAACACGGCTGCTTGAGTGTTTCGAATTCATATTTTATTATTCACTATACATCTTATGAGTTCATTAAACAAAAACTAATGATACTGTGGGGGGAGAGGAGGGGAGAAACTGATAAACTGAAGCTTCTACTAATTGGTAAATCTGGAAAACTAAGATGTTTTTTTCGGAGTGAAATCATTGTTAAAGAGACTATGAAAGCAATAAGAGATTATAAAAATGAGTACCAATTATGAATCATGTTTATACAAATTGAACAGAAAATTTCAACACGAGGAAAGAAGAGTCCCAAATGTTTGCAGATAGTTCTGTACCTCACCCCAAAATCATCGAAGACCATCAGATTTTTTTTCACACCGAATATGACCACATACGAAAGATTATATCATGAAGGAAATCACAATTGCGAATTGTTCCCGTAAAGCTGGATTTTCTGTATCAGAAGATAAAGTATGAGGAATAGTAATGTAATGGGTTGTATATGGAAGTATACAGCGTATAGCCCCTTTATATATATGATGATGTAAAAATGGCGCCCACGGAACACTATTCTACAGGTTAAAATAAAGTGAAAATGTTATATCGGAATGCCCTCTGGGGCCTCCTTCACACGTTTAAAGAATGAAAAATTTCACTATGTGGCAATATCGCATATTAACATAGAACCATTAGCCTTCCTGTACAAATACACCAGTTACATCGGTTGTTAACATAATAAGTGGTGCTAGTGTCAACGTATATTGACTTTAACTGTCATCTGGCAAGAATCGATGTAATTATTTGATGGGTTGGTAGATCTAATCTATGGTTCTTTATCTGCGACATCTAGTGCAATTCGCGTCTCCAGACGAGGGTCCGAAACGTATACAAATATATATATTTTTTGGTTTATTTTGACTTGTAGAATAGTGCTCTGTGGTCCGTGGATGAAATTTTTAGAACACCCGATATAAAATCCAGCGTTATCTCCCCTTCAATTTACGGAAGAACGAGCGTACATCGGGATAGGTATACGCTTTATATTTGTAAACAGTCCAGTGTATACCAACCATAACTTCTAGCATTACGTCACTGCTAAGGATATTAATGATCCTGAGCCTGAAGAATGAAAGGAGAATAGAACTTCTTTATCGCGAGATTTCAGAATCTTCATTAGCGTATTGGAATTAGCTACATTCGTAACATTATCGCCTACTAGTTGCTGCATCGTCGCAATTTCGTGTGGTGCTGGCGAATTTGAGAACTAAAGCAAGTAAATGTAAAAGGCACAAGACCTAAACGACATAAGACCTAAATGGCACCAGAACTAAAAATCATTTCGCGGCACAAGTCCTAAATGGCAGAAGTCCTAAACGGCACAAGACCTAAAATTTGGGTCTAGTGCCTACATTTTTAGGACTTATGCCGTTTAGGACTTATGAATGTCACTACCTTACAGATAAGGAAATCGACACACTAATTGTATCAAAAGAGGATTAAGAGCAGAATGAGATGAACAACGAAACACCGCAACCAGGGACAAGAATCGCAACTTAATTCCAGGTTTTTGATGTTTTCGCCACTTTTCGAACCAATACTCATGCGAACGCCTCACTTTTCGAACCAATACCAATATTCATCTGTTGAAAAAGAAGTATTCAGTGCAACGAACGTTCGGGAAGAAATAATAATAAAAAAAAAAAAAAGTATCAAAACGAAACACAATCAAAAAGAGTATAAATTTGCTACTACCAAAAGTTTTACTCTTGTTCCGTAGTTAATCAACTGCAGTAGAATTAATTGTATCTATGAAATTACTTTTTAAGATTATGGTTTTCTTTTTACAAAATAATAATTATACAGCAATTAATATAGTATGCGACAAAACAAATAGCACTGAAATCATATCGTTGACATTTATTTATTTATTTGTTGTGCAACATAATGAAACATAAGAAATGTCAAATGGATGTCAACTAAATGTCACTCAACAGACATTGTAAACTTAACGGGATGATCTACCTTTTCTCGGCACAAAAATGTTTATATTGGACCTTATGGGGAGAACATGGCTACCGAATTTCCTCAGTTTCTAAGGAACTAGGTATCTCTAATGAAAAAGAAAAATTTTGCAGCATTCTACAGAAGTTTATTAACGGGTTGAAATACTTAAATTGTATATTTGTCTGCTAGTTTAGCAGAAATAAATTATTAAAAAATAAATAAATTAGTTTCTTTTTATACAAATTATAATATGTCTAACTTTGGAACCAATTATGGTAGAAAGATCAACTTTTTTTTTGTTTTATTCCTTGAGAAGAAACGACTCTAATAGTTTTAATCACAACCATATCTGATACGCCAATTAAAAAATAGTATTTTAATATAAGTATTAAAGTCCACCTGTCAAACTTTGACGAGGGTAAGTCAGCCCCCCCCCCTCTAAGCTTAGCCGCGGAAAGGGCGGGGGTTGCTGAAATGGAGGGGGAAGGGGGTGGATGTCTGAATGAAACAGGTCCTCGACCAGTTTCTGAGATTACCTGTCAGCTGCCAAATACTGTTAGCTTTATAGAGTTTGTCTCCGTCAATGGTTCCATACAAAGAGACTGGACGATGTGGTGTGAAGTATCCTCTTTTCCTCGTTACCTCTGGGAGTTCATCAAGATGAATTCTAGAGTGCGCGGGAAGAACAGTATATATCAGAAAACGCTGTTATTTTGGGAATTTTTTCCCTTCCGGACAAATATTATAGCATACAGTAGTGGCGAAGGGAAGGGGGACAGAGGGGTGCTCCCACAGGATTCCGACAATGTAAAGTTCTGGCCCCCATATATAGGTGTCCGTAAAAAAAATGTCCCCTAAGTTCTTTTTAAAATAATGTCTTGGGAATATATTTCAAATTTGAGGTGTTTTCCTGGTAGCCGTCATTTTCCAATATGGCCGCCACCCTATGTAAATCTCTCTCTCTCTCTCTCTCTCTCTCTCTCTCTCTCTCTCTCTATATATATATATATATATATATATATATATATATATATATATATATATATATATATATATATATAAGACCTATATGTATAAAGAGAGAGATCGTGAACCAAGGCACTTAGAAAGATAATTTTGGTGTCAAACTATAGGTTTCTGAGGCCGATGAATTTAAATATGGCATTGTTTATTACCACTTAGAAACCTTACAACCTGGCAACACTGTTGTCTAACGATTAACTGTACAAAGTTACAAATGCGTATATGCACGCATTACTCTAGGATGTAGCGTACTTCCTTAGGACTAAACGAAACCTACTTTTTCTGGTAGCTTTCATCACGACAAGACATATTAAATATTTTACATGGTAACATGAGAGAACATTTGTCTAAATCCAATATGGCAGCCAATATGATGGCTAATTACTAGGCAACCAAGTAATGGACTTATTCAAATGCCTGTCAGTCCTAATTGGCCTAGAGCCTAGAGAATGGAAGAAAGAGGCAGGATACGGTCTAATTGAAGAAGCGTCTCCTGAGGGGGCGAGGGAAATTTAAAATACTCCATTTTTTAATGAAAAACACGGTTTTGCCTCTTTGTCCGCAGACAACACTGCACACCAAATGCTCTATAAGACGTTCTCTAAATAGCCCTGTTAGATCCAACCTGTATTGTGTGTAAACCGTGTATTTTCACGGGGGAACAGCGGAGCAAAAGCCCTGTTTTTTGTGATATTTCTGGTTTCTCGTGCTTACTTCGCTAAGACTAAGCACTGTAAGCCAATCTCCAATTATCCTACAGCAGTATTAATTTCAGATCATTTCCTCCGGAGACATCACGCACAGGGGGGAAAGCGACTAAAAATTGCGTGCTCCACAGAAATTTCTGCGAAGATCTCAAGCACCCGAGGGTGAATTCGTACCTCTTGGGAGAATTCCCCCCCCCCCGCAGATTCACCCCTGAAATCATCACTGTCCTAGGGAGTTGAAACAAGAAGCAGGATACGCAAAAAAGAACAAACTTTCAAAGCATTTAAAGTTTAGGCTCGTTGCGCTAAGCGCCTTCTTAGGACGAGGATATGAGAATTGAAAAATGCACGTTTTCTTTTATTTATTTATTGAAAAACATCTTTGCCCTTTTTTGTACCCAGACAACCATGCAGACGACACACACCAATTGTCTTATACAAAAATGTTGCCATGATAGCTCCTATAAGACCCATTTGGAACGGTGTCCATACTGTGCATTGCTATATGGGAACAAGGGAGCAAAGCCCTGTTTTCTTTGACTTTTTCGTTTTCCGCGCTCACCCCGCTAAGACTACGCACTGTCAGTTAGTCTCGATTTATGAAACAATTGATTTGCAGTTTCTGTATACAGATTAAGCTACTGAGACTATTCACTAATGACATCCAAGCATTTATTTACAATATTTACATTAGAATACGAGTAATATTTTGTAAACAGTAGGTTATTGCAAATGTTCACTGTGATGAATTACATATGAGTAGTACAGGGAAAGAATGATGAATATCACATTTTTAGTAACGTTTGGTTAGGTCAGGGGCGGATCCAGGGGGAGATAGGGGCGATCGCCCCCCCAGAAGAGGAAGTTTTCTTATTTTTTATGTATAAATAAAACCCATCCCAAAGTTTGGAGCCCTTAAAAGTAGTAGTATGACAACCCACCGCCCCCCAGAAGTCGGTCCTGGATCCGCCCCTGGGTTAGGTTTAGAATTTTTTTTCCTGCACCAAGATATATAACATGGGTGGTAACAATAAGTTGTAATCCACTCGTGGATGTACCCATGAGTGAACTACAACCTGCGTTCACCATCCATTTTGTATATTTTGGTGCAGAAAAAAAAACATTTTCTGAACATAACCAAACCTGACTGAAAATGTGGCTTTTATCGTTCTTCCCATGTACTACTCATCTTTGAGTGATATATGAATTTGTATATTTACACAAAGTGACAGTTTCTCACAAATAAAGTTGTGCTTAAGAATGCGTTACACTGACCAGTACATACTTACAATATGCTTTATATTTGTGGCCACTAAATAGTTTTATTGATACTGACACCGAGGTTCACATCACTACCTCCTTTGTACCTTTTTTGTGGATTGTCATCTGCCTTCGTGAATGGCCTCTTTGGTTCCCTGATTGGGAACCCACGAAACACAGCGTTCCGAGAATCAGCGAGCTCTGGTAGTATACATTTCATATACGTAAAACCATCGCAGTTTTGGCACAAGGTCATTGAGGAAGTCTTCATTACGTTCTATTGTTATAATAGCATAATTTTCATTCTGATTACTAGGTATCTCACTTGCTACAGGGATGAACACGAAAAGATCACACTTCTTCATTCCAGCACAAAGCATTTGCTGTTGAATTTGGTAGTAGTACGTGTGGTTTTTTTGGGAGAAAAAAATTTTCATTCTTGCGTAGCCAGAAGGATTTTATTTTTTCGCAAGCTTCAGCGATACTTTCGCAAAATCGTGCACTGTAAGGGCACTTTATTTCCAAGAGATATGGTTCTCCTTCATCTGGATAAACGACACCATCAGGACTTGCCCCTAGGAAAGGTTTTGTTTATCTATGAATAGACCTCAAGGAATAACAGAGACTCCTAGAACCTGTTCATATTTTCTTCGTGCTATAGCCTCGTGTGCTTTCCCCCAATTTGTCGCAACAGTGTTATATTCCTTAGGATACACCAGGTCCTTCACTATCTTTGCACAACTAGTGTTTTGTTTTCTGCAAGCAATCCTTTTTGCATTTGATGCAGTAATCCGGATTTTTCTTTCCTCAAAGTACCAAGTCTCAGTTAGGCTTTGATCACGTGTTTGTTCCTCAATTATCTTGATTCTTTCACTACTGACTGCCACCTTCCGTTCATAATAGTCCTTACATAATTCGTCTAATTGTTCTTCCGTAGCATCACAGTTTCCGTAATCTAGGTCTTTGACATTACATTTTTTTGTCTTCTTTTTTGTAACAGATGTGGTTTTTATAACTTGAAGCTTATCTTCAAAACGTACTCTAACTCTGTTACTTCGTGCCATTTGATTCTGTAAAAGCTTCTTAGTTCTTTTATTAGTTAGTCGAAGGATAGGTGAGTGAGGTTTTTTCTTATAAACCTTACCAAACATTGTCTTGTGCCATTGCTGCCCGGGATTGTTGTGAGACAGAACTGCTGCAGTGGTTCTGTGTTTGAATCCACTTCCTCTCGAAAAGTCAACCCTTTTACCTCCTGTATATTTAACGACACAGCTCATGAAATTCTCAGCGAGATTGCTGGTTTTGTTGAACACTAGAGAATCACTGAGAGAAGACAGTCGAATAACACAATCCTGAATAACATCCCATATTCCACACTTCTGAAGAAGTTCTATAGCTGCATTCTCTTCAATATGTTCTTGACTTTTCTTACATTCGGACGATTCTTCACATTCCTTATGACATCCAAATATGTGAAGAGGAAGATGTCGCAGTAATGCAGACAAATCTTTGGCGAGTCGATTTTTATCAACCTCTGACTTTTCTCCAGCATCACATTTGGTTATGAGAGCACGTGCACCCAAAGACAAAGCTTCTACCTTACTCTCAAGCGTCTTCCTGGCAGCAAGGCCATCTTTCCCTGAAAATGCCTTTGTGTTCTTACTTGCAGCTAACAATTTCTTGCGAAAGTTTTTTATGGCATGTTTTACACATTCAATCTTTTTTATGTACACTTCAGAGGAATACGGAATTCTTTCTCGGATGTTTTTAATCACTGATGAATCTCAATCTCCAACAACTTGAGTGCACAAAATTCCATGTTCCTCGAACAACCACTTCACTCCTTCTACTATAATATCAGCTTCCATCGCAGTTGATGTTCCCTTCCAGTTCCGGTTACAAATATGATCACGAGGAGATTCATTGTTATAGCATGTTTTCTAACGCACATAGGGATGTTCTGAATGGGAGCAGGTATGTATATGTTTAGCCAATGGAGTCATTTGTATCTTCGTGGCTTTGCACTCTAACTCCAAATAATAATAATAATAATAATAATAATAATAATAATAATAATAATAATAATAATAATAATAATAATAATAATAATAATAATAATAACTTTTGCCTCCTGAAAATAACCAGATGGTAAAGTTATGGTCGATACAGTTTTGGAATTCGAAGGCATTTTAGAATGCTTGTCTATCATCTGGCTATCAGAAATAATTGATCACCATTTTCTCTACATATCTATAATTTTCTTACAGGGTAGAAACACCTCCTCGGAAGAGAGAGAGAAAAAAAAAGAGAGATAAAGTGGCCGAACTTGGGCTATTGACCGTGAGGACAGGATGTTTACATTCGCATTGACACCTGCTGTGAAAACGGTCCCTTCATATCTCTCGGGACGAAAAGAGAAGAAAAGGGTGGGCGCGGATGCCTTACCCTCGTCAAACTTCTTGACAGGTGGACTTTAATACTTATATTAAAATACTATTTTTTAATTGGCGTATCAGATAAGGTTGTGATTAAAACTATTAGAGTCGTTTCTTCTCAAGGAATAAAACAAAAAAAAGTTGATCTTTCTACCATAATTGGTTCCAAAGTTAGACATTATAATTTGTATAAAAAGAAACTAATTTATTTATTTTTTAATAATTTATTTCTGCTAAACTAGCAGACAAATATACAATTTAAGTATTTCAACCCGTTAATAAACTTCTGTAGAATGCTACAAATTTTTTTTTCCCATTAGAGATACCTAGTTCCTTAGAAACTGAGGAAATTCGGTAGTCATGTTCTCCCCATAAGGTCCAATATAAAAATTTTTGTGCCGAGAAAAGGTAGATCATCCCGTTAAAAGGAATCGCGCCTGTACATCATGTGCTCAAAATCTTAACCATTAAGTCGCACACATTCTTCATAGCGGTCCTGTAGATCGATGAACATGTTAGTGAACACGGCTTGCTGGAACAACGAAGCAAATTACAGAATCTTCCCTCTTAACTCCGGTATAGTGATAGGAGGCTATCTGTTCGGAAAATTGCTTCCTTCAGCGTACCCGATATGTGAGCATCTGGAGCCGTGAGGTCAGGGGGAGTAGGAAGGATACGGAACATCCGTTGAACGAGAAATCAAGCGATGCCCAAATTCTTGTGGGCAGAAGGATAAGTTACTCACTTGCAGTGTGGGCAGTAGCTCCGTCTTGCTGCATCCACTGTTGTTGTAACGACAGATTTTTAGTGCGGCAAACCCCGCGTAAATCATTCAAAAATGGGTCAATAATCAACTGTCAATTGATTGTAGCGATCAAGGTACACATGACTTTCATTACTGAATTATATGTTGTTGAAGAAATCTTCATTTTCATATACCATAATTAACACTCCAAAGCAATACAGTAGATGTGCGCTCCCACCTCCTGCAGTGAGATGCTGCCCCACACTGTGAGCGGAAACAGTGCTCCACAATAAACACCTTCTCCTCTGTTGAGAGTAACATTATCTTCATGCCAACTACACACTCGCTAGTCAACACACAACTGAGCACACATGTCGTGCTCACAGCTCATACCACATTGCACCTGTGCGCCATTTGTACGTGAATTTCAGTACTGTTTGTTTTGCCGCATACTGTATTATAAGTTGAGTATCACAAATGTGTAGTAGTACCATAGCAATGATAGTAGTAGTAGTAGTATCCACTAACTCACAGTAACTGTTATAAGGATTACTTTGTTTACAACTGCCCGATTTGTTTTAGTGATAGGGTTAAGTAAGATTTTCATTTACCATATCTTAAACTTTCTGCAAACCGAAACATTTTGAATTCCTGAAAACGCTTTGAGATATCTCAAATTTGACTGTATATTATATATGGAAATATATATTAATTACCTTTTCTGGAGAACACATATTTATAAGCTTCAAGTGCAGCATCATTATCAGTTGTATTCTTTCTTATTACGTGTGGAAAACATTCATTTATAATCACCAGATCTTGTTTCAGAGCGTCTATTTCTGGCAGATATGGAAGCTGGCTAAAATGAACCCACCTGCAAAAGATAATAATGATTTATCTACCTAGGTGAATTAAACAAAAGGATTCTAAAGTATGGTGTGAACAAGGGCGCCCATCAGGGGAAGCAAGGTGAGGCGTTTGCCCCCCACCCCCCTTAGAGGAAATTGTACTTGGAAATATTGAAAACCCAATAGAATTTTTACATTAGTTACAGCAAAATTTGAAACTATATTTGAAACATCACTTACACTTCCCCCCCCCCCTTGGAAACCACAACATCGGCGCCCTTGGGTGTGAATGTGGAAAACTTTACTCCGCATGGCTGACCTGAAAAAGCTTCTACAGTTTTTCGACCTAGTGTCCCCACCATGAATCGAGCCCAGGAGAGCTCGCACCAAAGGCGAGAGCATTAGAAAAAAAGAAAGAAAACACTGCACCGAAGAATACTCACCTCATATTGAAAAGACAAGACGTAGGGACTTCCTTCCAATATAAGTTAGGATGCGCACAGGAAATAGCAACAAATTTTTCCACCATATCAGGATACTGATGGACGAAGTACCAACCCAGTAAAGCGCCTAAATCGTGTCCAATAATTGTGCAACGCTTTTCACCTTTAAAAAAAAAAAAATGTTTATAATCATCTGTTGCATATGTATCTTTCAATTAGTACTTACTTTAAAATTACACACTCTCCCTCCCAGGGGCGGATCCAGGGGGGGCGATCGCCCCCAGAAGAGGAAGCTTTATTGTTTTTTTTTATATATAAATAAAATCAATCCCTGAGTTTGGAGCCCGTAAAAAGTAGCATTATGACAACCCACCGCCTCCCCAGAAGTCGGTCCTGGATCCGCCCCTGCTCCCTCCAAAGTAAAAGTACAATAAATAGGTCAAGAGTCCCATCTTCAATAATAGTTGTGCAGTTAGGTTTTCAGAAAGAAAAAATACTCTTGTACAGTCGCTAGCAAAAGTGAAATCCTACATATACGGTATTTTTGATAATGTTGAAGCGAACGAACTAGTACGTACTAGAGCAATTTGAAAACTTTTCTGGATGATTCACAGATGGCAGTACTAATTCCAAACTGAGTATGGAAAATACTCTAGAGGACTCCGTTTCATCGTTTTCTGTTACTATGTGGACATCTGAGTTTAAACTTCGTAATGAAGACACAGACGACCTAAAATCTGTCCATACAGCAGTCATTATTGAAAAAAGTGAAATATGGTACTCTAGGACCGCTAATGAAAGGTGAGAGATATTGCAGAACTCTAAATAATTTAGGTAAAGGAGAATTTAACATTTTGATTGAAGAACTGCGAATGAAGCAGAAACTTCTGACACTTGACCAATAACGTAAATTGCAATCTCTAAGGACAACTAAGTCCGTTTTAAGAAAATCCAACTTATTTTGTTTATCTATTCAGTCACCCATGAAACAGGCGTATACTACTCACTCCGCAAACGAAACAGCAGTCAAAACAATGGAAAATTCTGACTTGCCACCTCCAAAGACGCACTCTGTGTGTGAAGTTCACCAGTAAAATCACGGCTTCAGTTTTATGGGATACAAAAAGTATGTTCCTCATCGAATATCTTCCACCTGGTAAACATCGCCACTAAATAGTATACAGAGGTTTTGCACCAACTGAAGAAGAAGAAGAAGTAGAAGTAGAAGTAATAATAATAATAATAATAATAATAATTTTTCTATTTTCATATACAGAGATATACACTTTTACTAGCGACTGTACATAGTTTCCGGCGTTGATACTTTTGTCATTTTCTTCCCTATTTTAAAACCACCATAACTAAGGGTCAAAAAGTCAGAAGCTAGAGAAGCAATATCATAAGGATTAAAACGCAAAAATAAGTGAGATAATCATGTAAAATTCCTAAGTGTGTTTCTATATCAACTGAATTATAATAGAAGGTTTACTGGAATTTCAAGAAAGGTACCACATCTCTTATTATCCCTCACAATAAAGGAATGTTAACATTTAAGAAGCATCTTTAAACCATCTTACCCACAGCAAAAATGAATTCTTTGAGTTCCTCTAGTAAGACATCTATACGATAGCTCTTGCGAGGAAGAGGTTTATCAGAATCTCCAAATCCTTTCAAATCTAAAGCAATCACCCTGGAAAGTAATAATAATAATAATAATAATAATAATAATAATAATAATAATAATAATAATAATAATAATAATAATAATAATTATTATTATTATTTCATTAAAATTCTGACTAAGTGAATTGGGATATTATGATGAAAGTGCTATATAGAAGGTTCAGATATTAATGGAATGATGATTTATAACAAAGTTATATATACGAGGCATATAAGGAAAGTAAGTACTGTTTAGAAAATATATATATATATACTAAAACAGCTTTGTTCAAGTCAGATTTATTTTTGGATCAAAAGATCCAATATATTTCAATTAAAAATTTTCTTGTAAGGCTTACATATGGAGAATTACGTATATCTTAGCCAAACCCAAACTATCATTCCTTTCCGTAGAAAATACCAAAACTTAATTTACGGAACATTCAAAAATTTTGTGGCCCCTGATCCAAAAACTAATTATTGACCAAGATCGCAATCTTTTGATCGTTTTTTTTCTTTCCTTTTTTTTTTTTTTTTTATCTCATCTCTAAAATTCCTGTTACATGAAACAGCACATCTTCAACTATTTTTCGACACAGTTTCCACCAATGTGCTAACACTTGTCAGAGCGGGTGACCGACTTGTCCAAATCTTCCTCAACGACATACATCCCGCGAGTGAACTCACCGTTTCATTTGAATGCCACTGCAGCGCTAGTGCGGCGCTCCGCGCTAGTTTCACTGGTTCATTCTCTTTCCACTGACGCCAATACGGTTGAGTTGTCGCGAGTGTACTGTGTCCTGTGATACCGTCGACTGTGTTTAAAACAACTGCTGAACCCGCCGACTGAAATTCATCGTCAAATTGTAGAGAGTCACGGTGACAACGCAATGAGTGATGGAATGGTGCTAAAGTGGGTAAGGCAGTTCAATGAAGGGGGGAACAAATGTCTACGACGAACCGCAAAGTCGGGTTATGGTTGTCTTCATTTTCGGGCTGTTTCTTTGAGGAAGTTTGTCACCCACTATGACAAGTTTTTGAACATTGGTGGAAACTAAGTTGAAAAATAGTTTAAAGTGTGCTCTTTCATGTAAAAATAAATTTAGGTTGAACAAACCTGTTTCAGTATTTTTTTAAAACGGTATTTACTTTACGGACATGTCTCGTAAAACAGAGAAAAAAATTGATAGAATAAATGACAGAGGATAGAACACTTAGAAGTAGAATTCAATAGAATCCTTTTAACCGAAATTATTCAACCAACATTACATCTCCGTGTTCTGGTATAAAGATAACAAATTATCCTAATATACACAAACAAAACAAAACAAAACAAAACAAAAAAAAAAAAAAAATCCTTGCAAATCATGGTGATGAAATGACAATACATAAAAACAACATGTATGTTATAAAGTTCTTCTCGGGCAATCAGCCAGGTGAAAACTGGTGGATAGGCCAACGTTTCGAGAGCTGTCATCGTTCTCGTCATCAGGGCAATTATGTAGAGATCAGCGGATATAAGTAATATATACTCTGGGCTGGAGAAAATGCTGGTTCCTGATTGGCTGAAAATGCTGGTTCCTGATTGGCTGGTTCAATCTGAAAAACTGGAGCTGTGATTGGCTGGCTAAGTTCCGTAGTCCGTGCTATTGATTGGCTGAGGGTTATCTGAATGTTTGTGTGTCGTTTTCTTTGCTGTGGTACTGATGACCGGGTTCCACAGGGGGCTGAGTTGAAATCCAGTGTCTCTATTAACGTTGTTCGGTTCATGAACTATGGCGAGAGATTCGGCTACTATCCTGGTCCAGTAACTGGTGCTCTTGGTAATGATGGATGTATCCTTAAATAAAACTTTATGGCCTTCTGATAAACTGTGTTCAG
This sequence comes from Thermobia domestica, assembly GCF_964235325.1. Lineage (NCBI taxonomy): Eukaryota > Metazoa > Arthropoda > Insecta > Zygentoma > Lepismatidae > Thermobia > Thermobia domestica. Next base: position 142,702 of record NW_027656097.1, on the reverse strand, counting down.
CTAAACCTGATTTTTCTGGATGGAATAATCTAATGTAATTTTCATGTTCTCTGCAACGTTGTTCAATGGTGCGTCCTGTTTGTCCTATATAAGCCTTTCCGCATTCACAGGGTATACGATACACGCCTGGTGTCTTTAAGCCCAAGTCATCTTTGATCGGGCGAAGTAAGTTCCTGATTTTTGGTGGCGGCTTGTGTATGGTCTTAATGTTGTGTTTTTTCAGAATCCGGGAGATCTTTCCAGAAAGTTGTCCAGTGTATGGTAAAACTGCTATACTCAATGGTTCTTCAGTTTCTTCTTTGGATTTCCTCTGTTCAGAAAAGGTCCTTTTCAGAGCCAAACTGATATCATGCTTCTTGTAATTATTCTGGAGTAGCGTCTTCTTGAGATGATCCAGTTCCCGAGGGAGGGATTCTTCGTCTGAGATGTCTTTCGCTCTATGTGCTAGTGTGCTGATGACGGTGTTTCGCTGTGACTTATGATGAAAACTGTTGCCATTGAGATAGAGGTCAGTGTGAGTAGGTTTCCTGTAGACGCTATGGCCGAGACTACCATCGGGCTTCCGGCGGATGAGAATGTCCAGGAATGGCAAGCATCCGTCCTTTTCAATCTCCATTGTGAACTTGATATTATTATGTTGTTTATTAAGAAATTCGAGGAACAAATGCAGTGTCTTCTCCCCGTGAGGCCAGATGACAAACGTATCATCTACGAATCTAGATGTATGTATGTTTTTCAAATCCTATATACTAGTAGTTTATAGAATGGGCGCCCGAAGGGAGGGAGAAAAGGGGGCTCTCTACGAAAATGTATAACAGGGTGTCTACTAAAATTCCAAAATGAAATTTCGTGACTTTTTCGTGACCTTTTCTTTTACCAAATCATAAAATTTCATAACACTCTCAAGAGCGAATTTGGGTGCGAATTAGGCCGAATTTTCATCCATGCGATAGAAGCGTGGTTTGGTTGCGATTTGATAGCGTGTAAAGTCGACCATAGACATTTCTGGTGGTGAATTTTGACGTTTTATAGAACAAAATTTTTCAAATCTATATTTACATTTGTACAGATTAAAAAAAAAAAAAAAAAATCGTCACCCTAAAGCTAAATTTCGTGACTTTTTCTTGACTTTCATGACCGTTTTCTGATTTTGTGACTTTTTCGTCACATTCGTGACTTTCGTGACTATATTACTTAGACACCCTGTATAAGTAACATAACAAACCACGTATATTAAATACCAGACGTACTACAGCAACCACGGAGATGCTCTCTTCCCCAGAAAATTTTCTTCGGGCGCCCCTAGTTTATAGTACTACTGCTTTAGGAAGTCGCCATGCTTTTGCAAATACATCTGCTTCCACAAGAAAACGGAAATAAATATATTTGTCAATATAACTGATTGGAATGGGGTCATTTTTGACTAGATATTTCATACTCCCTGGTAATTTAGGAAGAGGGTAATTTCTGATCTTCATACCGGTAAAAGATAAAGTGAATATACTTGTCAAATAATATGGCTCTTATTGCGAAATCTGAATAAGTAATTAACAAGATTAAAATTATATGAGCGCATGAGAGAATGATTCAAATTAACAAAAAAATTGGCTACTTACCAATGAATCCTCCCTTGGGAAGCCTAAATATTTTTCATACGTTTCGGAACGCCACGCTGATTTCTTCTTCAGTGGCAAGGTAACAAAGATTAAAACGGATATTTTCATTCTTTATTCATAAATATAAACCAGCTTTAAATCTGGATACTGGCAAAATTATAGAATTTGGTTACTTACTTTTGGCAATAGTGACGTAACATAGATACCGCGCTTCCTTCGATTCAGTTCACTCTTTTTGCACTTTGCTCTGCTTGTGCAATTTCAGGATCCATTCTTCACGTTATATTTATTTATTTAGTGGTATGTATTCCTTGTTTTACACCTTTTATCTCTTATCCGTTTTTATCATTCTTACCACTGAAGAAGAAACCAGCGTGGCGTTCCGAAATATATGAAAAATATATAGGTTTCACAAGGAAGCATTCATTGGTTAAGTAGCCAATTTTTTGTTAAATTATAAGATGTTAGGAACTTTTCTGAAAAGGGAGCTGTGGAAACAACAAGCGTTGAAGGCGGGCAATACAGGTGACTTGTTTTAGGTATCTATATTATTATTATTATTATTATTATTATTATTATTATTATTATTATTATTATTATTATTATTATTATTATTATTATTATTGACGAAGTGACGAGCGTTGGAATTTTGAGAAACAGCAAATCTGAAAGACAGAATATGTGGGGTTGCCGGACGTTATAAATAGTAACATGACAGCTATAAGTTTGGAGTTTTATGCTACGATACCGCCAAAAACTAAGACTTTCGCGGAATTTTACTTACAAATAATGCAAACTTTATTTATTTATTATATATTTTAATTTATTTTTTTGCATTAATTATTTTCTTAATGTTTACATTTTCAGAAAAGATAAGAGAAATATATTCTTGGTACTTGTTGACATTTACATAGTTCCATTACCTCAAGAAATCAAACTTTTATGTTGTTTTAACAATTAGTACTACACATATTAGTACGTAAGTAACGCGCCAAATTAAAAACATCAGTCACGGAATACAGGCAGCTTTCAAATCCTCCTTTCCCCTCTCCCCCACTACTCTACCGTTGATTCTCTCCCTCAAGAGCAAATTTACTTATTTATTTAGGTACTTATTAGCATATTCCAGAACAATAATTTTCCAAAAAACATACAGACACTGAAAGCTATTAACAACTAACTAACTCTATGGTCTATGGAACCCGGAGGTTCAATGCCGCGTTCACAAAAGCTCTCCTTTGACTTCTATCCTTAGCCAATTGGATCCAGTTTCTACTTTGTATTCCTATCTCTGCGAGATCCATCTTAATATTGTCCTCCCATCTGCGCTTAGGTCTTCCTAATGGTCGTTTTCCGATTGATCTTCCAGTCAAGACTTTGAAAGCGTTTCTACTTTCTTCCATATGCGTGAAAGCGTTTCTAGCTATATGACCCGCCCACCTAAGCCTCCTAGACTTGACGACCCTAACAATGTTGGGTAAACCGTATAAACTATGTAGTTCCTCGTTATGAAGTTTCCGCCATTCCCCATTCCCGCTCCTCTTAGGTCCGAATATTCGTCTCAGAAGCTATTAACAACAATATATATAATATAGAAAAAAATAATACAAACACGGAAATACAGGCAAAAGAAGAAGCATTACTACTATAGTCTTACCAAAATACGATAAGCTCTTGAAGTTCCCACTCCAAGTCAGAGAGCAGGTCTACATCACTAGCACCAACGACATAACTATGCAGTAACACAATTCTCATTATTACACGCGAATATTTGTGGATGCTAATTCTTGAAGCTGGTGGATAAAAAAAAAATGCCTATCTGGTGGACTTCCTATTTGGTGCATGAAAGCATATTCTCTCCAATAAATGAGAACAGTTGATTTCTGATTTAAATTTTCTGCTGAGAAAGGCCAAATCTATTTTTATTCTTCTATTGTACAATTAACTTAAAACTGAATCTTAAAAATTCATCAATGATAGGTTGGGATCCCACTAGTGTGTGCTACATAGTTACATAGTTGATACTTTGATATTCAACAAGAGCATCAGAAGTTATTCTTTTATGTCATCGCCAAGTTAACACCTACTGCTTTTTAAAAAGTTTTCCTTCACTTATAAAAGTCACCTCCGTGAAAATATCCGAATTCATCTCTGGCTTGCACGATGCTAGTGCAATCTGGATCGACAATTAACCCACACGACGAGCTGTAGTTGCGTGAAGTATTTAAACGATTAAATAACATGACGATCAGAAATTACGAAGTGTAGCCGGTCAATATAAACGAAAGTAGTATGTTTTCTTTTATCCTTACAGTTTATTTTTTTTAAATAGGTTTGATAATGTTCATATAGTGGACTCATATAGGGTATTTAAATATAATTTATACTATTATACACTTACAGCACGACATTTACGAGGGACGGAGTATAATTTTGTTCCCCACACCACGACAAAGATGTGCTAGGAATGTGAAAAATTCATCAATGATAGGTTGGGATCCCACTAGTGTGTGCTAATTTGTGTCTTTACAGATTAAATTGATTTTACGGCCAGAATATTAGGTGGCGGCAACATGTTGGACAAATCAAATACCAATTTGTGATTAGGTTTCTTCATATTCAAGAATGAGAGAACTGAAATGTACTTGTAAAGTACAAGGGATGACTAAAGAGAAGGTCGTCCCTCAACGGCTACAGACCCAAGTATGATGGCAGAAGCTCAGCAGCTAGCGCTTGAAGATAGACGTGTGATTGTTAGTTGTTTAGCTAGGCAAATGAACACTAGTATGGACTCCTTTCACCCATATATGCCATTCTGCATATGAGTAACGTAGCAGCAAGGTGAGTACTTTGATTGTTAACACCTTCTTTAAAACAGCAATGTATGCAGTGGTACTATTCAGCCGGTTCGCACCGGTTCACTAGAACCAGTTGTTAAAATATTTCTAGTTTGCAGAATCGTTTGTTATGCTCAGACATAACGGTAAATATTACCCAGTTATATACCCAGGAACAGTAAATTTTAGTTTTACTATCTTTGTTTTCAGTAATTCTTACACCTACAGGGTTAAACATAATGATCTCTCAGAACAAGGTATAAGCATTTATTTCTTAATTTCAAATACTCAGATATCAAGAAAGAGAACTGGGATCATATGAGTTTAGTGGTGAGGGTTATTTATATTTGAAACACATACACACCATTATGAATAATTGTCGATCCATTGCTGAATTAAGGCCTTTCCAGAACTTTTTCACAACAATCTATCTTGGATAATTCGTTTCCAAGATATTCGCAGTGCTATCTAATTCGTGACATCACCTTGTATTAGGGTGCTGTGTACAGCTCAAAGATGACGACAAGAACCCTAGCAGAAGTAGTGTGACGTAGGTATGGGCTCGCCCACTTTTCGCACGGGGGTTTCAAATGACACCACGGAATAGCACACACATAACTTTACCCGGAGTGGCAAACAACATCTAAGTACAGACCACACCTCAAACACTGAAAATGAACTTGACCGTGTCGTTGACCTTTCCCCGCTGCCCCTGTTTTAGGGTTCTTCTCGTCATCTGTGAGCTGTATGTCTCTACTTGTCATTTGCGGTATCCAGTAAAGAAAACAAATGCTTTTCTCTCTCTCTCTCTCTCTCTCTCTCTCTCTCTCTCTCTCTCTCTCTCTCTCTATATATATATATATATATATATATATATATATATATATATATATATATATATAAATGGTTGTTGAAATTTTAAAATAACATCACTGAACGTATGCAATGTGCACGTGCACGAAGTATTTTAGACCTAACCACAAGGATAAGTATGTTTTTTGTAAACAGATCAGTGACTTTGGATGAATTCTGGGTATAACTATTTGACCTTCAAGACAAAGAAATTAGTAAAATATAGAAACATAACTTGTCTTCCACCACCTGAAAGGATAAAATACAGCATTTATCTACCAAGGTCTACCGTGTGTTGAGACCATAGAAATATGATCCTGATTGATTACTTAACAAAAAGCGGTTACAATCACAGGAATGTATTCCAGGAACCTCCTGCAAAAGTTACAGGATGCTATCAAACCAAAGATATGGGGTTTCCTCTCGAAAGAAAGCAGCAGAAACACTCGTCTTTGTGCGGAAATGTGGCTACGAACCCTTGCCTCAATCACCATATTCACCTGATCTGGTCCGTCCGATTACTTCATCTTCCCAAATATAAAGAAATGTTTGTGGGATGGGTGTTTTGCGGATGATAACAAGGACATTAATGCGGTGGAAACCTGGATCATCTGCAACTCAAAAGATTATTATTTGCAAATGAAATGAAATTAAATATTTAAGAATTTACGTCCCACGGTTATGGCGGCTAGACTAAAGGAAACAGTAATGATGAGAAATGAATGAAATGGTGGAATGAAGAAAGTGGGATGAAAAGAGAGAACCCCGAGCATTGGCGTCTCTGCCATGTAAAATTTGGGGGGGGGGGCATCAAAGGAAATGATCTAACTGCTAGTATCTCAGCGGAATTTTAGATTATGTCACTTCAAAATATTGGGGGGACGCGTCCCCCCCCGTTCCCCCCGCCAGAGACGCCCATGACCCCGAGGACGGGAGGAAGCACACAGTGTTTGTCCAACACAAAGCTCACTTGGCGCGAGCTGGGATCGAACCAAGGACAGAGTGCACCAGAGGTGAACGCTCTAACACAGAGACACCGTGGTCCCAATTATTATTTGCGTCGTTTTGGGAATTCATATCAGAATTGCTATGTTCACTATCACTCAAATGAGTAACTCGATAGTCCTTTCTCTTACACCCTTGACATTTTACACAGACTTCCATTATATTTCCAAACAACATCTCCACAAATGAAATAAAACTTGGATTAACATATATTACGTGCAACAGTTTGTCCTCAAATTACGTAATACTTTCATTAGTAATGAAAGTATAAACTTTTTTTTTGATATCGATTATTTATTTAATGTTTATATATTTTTTGATACCACGAAACATACAACTAAATTCCTATCAAACTGTGTAAAGCTGGATAAAATCTATATATATATAAAGTGGCGATAATGCAGCCATGTCCACATATTGTTGGACTAAAATATTACACTCATGATTTGTACTGCCTAACTTTGGAAACAAATTTAACAGCCATTAAAGTTACTGTTGGAAAAATGATATGAAATGAAATCTTTAAGTTTTACGTCCCACGTTTATGCCGGATAGGCTAAAGGAGACGGTGATGATGAGAGATGAATGAAATGGTGGAATGAAGAAAGTGGGAGGAAACCGGAGAACCCCGAGAAAACCCACGAACACGGTGTTTGTCCACCACAAAGTCCACACGGCGCGAGCGGGGATCGAACCAGGGACCCCAAGCACCGAAGGTGAACGCTCTACCACTGAGCCACCGCGCTCCAAGTTACTGTTGGATTAAAGAAGAAAAATCTTACTACTAATAAAAGGCGATTATAATTTTTTTTTTTTTTTTTTTAAGTTTTAGCCAAAATCGCCTTATGTAGAAAGAACATTTAACGCACCTGTAATGCTGTGAGAGAACAGGAATCTGTTGCCGCCATCCAAACCAACAATCCGGAAATCCATGCAGTAATAGCACCAGTGGGTTCTCCCGTTCTCCAGATTCCACATAGTGAAGTTTTACACCCTGCGAAAAGATAAGTTCTTATTAAAGCGCTATATTCTACAAAATAGGATGCTCTATGACGTATTCAGTATATTTCACCGACAACATTGAAATGAAATTTCTAGTTTTAAAACCAACGATTATGCCTTTTAGGCTAAAGGAGATGGGTGATTGATGGAACTTATCCACGAAGAAATTAAATGTCGACTGAAAGCAGGAAATTCGTGTTATTATTCAATTCAAAATCTTTTGTCTTGCGAATTCTGTCGAAGAATTTGAAGCTTAAAATATATACGATAATCATGCCTGTTGTGCTGTATGGTTGCGAAATATGGTCGCTTACTCTGAGAGAAGAAGGCAGACTGAGAGTGTTTGAGAACAAGATCCTGAGATGAATATTCGGACCCAAGAGGAACGGGAATGTGGAATGGCGGAAACTTCATAACGAAAAACTACATAATTTATACGGTTTACCAAACATTGTTAGGGTCATCAAGTCTAGGAGGCTTAGATGGGCAGGTCATGTAGCTAGAATGGAAGAAAGTAGAAACGCTTTCAAAGTCTTGACTGGAAGACCAATCGGAAAACGACCATTAGGAAGACCTAGATGTAGATGGGAGGACAGCATTAAGATGGATCTCGCACAAATACGAATACAAAGTTGAAACTGGATCAAGCCGGCTAAAGACAGAAGTCAATGGAGAGCTTTCATGAACGTGGCATTAAACCTCTAGGTTCCATAGGCCATAGAGTTAATTAGTTGGAATTGAAATAATTGATACAATGTTAGAACCCAGGAAAACACCGGGATTTCATGATTTCCACTACCAACTCACATGATCTGGGATCGAACCAGAGACTCGTCGCACAGACCTGAGCGCTCTACCAATATAAAAATGAAAATGATCTTCTGGGTGATAGAATCACGAAATTAATTAATTAATTTTGTAATATAGTTATCACCTACCTTGAATTGAGTTTTTGAAAATGAAATCAAACCTTTGAGTTTTACGTCCAATGGTTATGTCCTGTGGGCTAAAGGAGACGGTGATAATGAAAAATGAGTGAAAATGGTGGAATGAAGAAAGTGGGAGAAACCCGAGGAAACCCACGCACACGGTGTGTGTCCACCGCAAAGCCTACTTGGTGAGAGTTGGGATCAAATTAAGAACCCCAGCACCAAAAATTATTAAATAATATGGGGAAGATTGTCCTTATAAATACTTTGAACTGTATTTTTGGTTCAGAGACTTGGGCATTACGGAAGTTAGAGAAGAAATATTTAGAGAGCATCGAAAAGTGGTATTGAAGGAAGATGGAGAAGATAAAATGAACAGAGAGACTAACAAACTAAGATGTTTCAAAACAGAAAGGAGAGATAAGGGCTATTTTAGCCAGTCCTCCTTCATAGGAAGACCAACTGCGCTAGACACATCTTGAGGAAGAAACTCTTCTTTATACTGCCATAGAAGGAAAGATGGAAGGAAAGCGAGGAATAGGAAGAAGAACACGACTAACTGATGATTTGAATAATAAAAGGATTATTGAGAATTAAAAAAGGAAGTTGCGTTGAAGAAGGAGAAACGCGGAAGAAAAATTGAAAGGAAACACTTATATTATATTATATATACATATCGCCTGATTTAGGGGGTGCAAAGGTGTACGTGCACCCCCCTTCGTTGTAAATATGCACTACCAAAAGTGAGAAGCTAGCAATGAGTTTTGCAAAATCAATAGTTTAAGTCAATTTTCTGAAGGTTGAAGGAAAAGAATTCATCGAGAGCAGAGACTTAGCATTTCCAAGGAATTCCTCATTCACATCATAGATGCCTAAAGGCATTTAAAATCCTCCAATTTAGTAGATATGTCTAGATTTCTCGTAGACAATAGATTTTATTGCCCCCTTAATTGCTTTATTACCTAACGAGTTTCGATGTCAATATGGCCGTGTCGGCCTTGGGGAGACCGGCCCCGGGCTTGGGGGAAGTTTCTGGGGGAAGTGGTTTTATTACTTGTGCAATAGAGGTTGTTTGGAAAAGTGGAATGACCTTCTTTCTTGTTGAAACACGCTCCTATACGATTCTTGAATCGAAATTATAATCAAATTAGAATTAAAAACATGATTTAGATAATTAGAGCATTGGTATACGGCTTTGAATGCGATCCAACACGATTTTTGATTGAGGATACGGCTTTGAACGCTGTTTCTAGCTTTAAACATGATTTAATACGTTTCTTGAATCGAAATTATATTCAAATTAGAATTAAAACTACGATTTAGATAATTAGAGCAATGGTATACGTCATTGAACGCAATCCCTAGCTTCAAACGCGATCCAACACGATTTTGATTGAGGATACGACTTTGAACGCTGTTCCTAGCTTTAAACATGCTTTAATACGTTTTTTGAATCGAAATTATAATCAAATTAGAATTAAAACTATGATTTAGATAATTAGAACTTCAGTATATGGCTTAAAACGCGGTCCTTAGTTCCCACAAGGTTTTTCCCCATTAATTTAATTATGATCTGACTTGTAAAGCTCGTAACTAATTGAACACTCTTATTTGAACTAGAAAATTATGAATAATGAATATGATTACACCCTTTAAGCTCCAATGTTTAGCAACGATTTTTAATGGTGCTTTGTTTTACGGCGTAAAGTATTAAGATGGGAGGGAAAAAGGAAGGATAGGAAGAAATATTTATTTATTTTCATTTATTTTTTCTTGTTGCGAACTGCACTTCTTTCGTTTAGCTTGCTTGGCTCTTAAATGACAGACTTAACTTTGCTATTTTTTAGCGTTGCTCAGTACGAAATTCGCAGATACGCAAGGTTCTGTGTTCTCTCCAAGCGCCATTGCAATACTGAGGGTGAAGATTGAAGTTCAGTTTCTCACACCCTATGCAAACAACCTTGCGATATGATTGGCCAGGAAAAAACCAGTTTGCTCCACCTCCAATGTTTAACCATGGGAGATAGATACCTTTAGTTTGAGTGAACGGGAGAACCAACCCTTCCCCCAACCTCTCTTTCCATCATCAATGTCTTGTGTGAACAAGTTTCTACCCGCTCCCCACCCTTCCCCGCATCTCTTGACCGCATTCTGTGTGATCAGGTTTCTACCCTGCGACAAGTGACACACATTTTTTCCCCACCCCTCACTGCCACTCTTTGGCTGCATCCTGTGTGAACATGCTTATACCTTCTCTCCCCCCAACGGCGATAACTGACACATTTTTCCTCACAAAGGGTGTTTTTCAAACCAGTTCTGGTGGATGGTTTGCGGACAACAACCTTTTCCCCGCCCACTAACCTGATGGACAAACAACCAGGATGTCCTTGTGCTCATTGCCAATAACCTGATGAATAAATGGTTGTCCTTCATTTTGATTTTGCAAAACAACACACACACAAAAAAGAACCTGTAGAATTACAACATACAATAATTGTCCTGTTCTTTTCGGCAAGATACAAGTTATTGAAACAGATGTTGAAATGATAGCTATATAGCTTACTGAATAAAGCCGGAATTTTAAAATTTAGGAACATTGTTGCCTGAACCCAACTAACGAATTTTATTGCTTGGTAAACAACTATTTGCTGTGAAAAATACGACAATTTGGCGTCTTTAAGGTATGAATTGAGACATGATGGCGATGTTTTTCAAACTTTAGGCATTGTGTGAAAATTCCTTGCTATTACCTCTATAGAAAAGAAATATTTCCTTCGATTCGGCAAGAGACCGACAAAGGAATTCTTTTTGATTCTTTGCAGAGCGAGGCAATGCTGTATTACAAGGCAAATTCATTTACTTTATTTTTTCTCCCCCTATTCCATTCCCCTTATGTTAATGAATAAATAAAAAATATATTATATAAATGGAGTACACATTTCCTGTATTAACAATTTTGCTCGTGAAGGCTTCTGCCTTGCTTCTTTAAAGTGATTTTCTGGATTTTTTTTTGTGTTTTGTTCAAAGAAGAAGATAATATATTCAAGTAAGTTTTATATCATTATAATTGATTAGATATATTTGCATAAGTATCGAATGGTGGGACTCCTCCTAGAAAATTAACCATATTGTTTTTCTTATGAAAATAATTAACACGGTGTAGAAACGAGCTATGAGTTTGCCAATATGTTTCAACTTGTGGGGAGCATAGCCCCCCAAACCTGAGGGAACCGCGTCTGACTTACATTCCCTTACGTGTTTACCGAAAATCGGGGAAGCTGTGCATGAGGGATAGTCCCCCCCCCAAACCTGAGGGAACCGCGTTTGACTTATAACAGCTTCTGTGTTTACCGAACAGGGGAAACCATACATGGGGGCATAGCCCCCCAAACCTGAGGGAACCGCGTGTGACTTATAACAGCTTCTGTGTTTACCGAAAACCGAGGGGAAGCATACATGGGTGCATAGCCCCCCAAACCTTAGGGATCCGCGTGTGACTTATAACAGCTTCTGTGTTTACCGAAAACCGAGGGGAAGCATACATGGGTGCATAGCCCCCCAAACCTTAGGGATCCGCGTGTGACTTATAACGCCTTATGTGTTTATCGAAAACCGAGGGGAAGCATACATGGGTGCATAGCCCCCCAAACCTGAGGGAACCGCGTTTGACTTATATTGCTTTTCGTGTTTACCAAACAGTGGGTTTACCAACACCGGAAAAGCTAGCTTCATGAACGGTCAGCACGAAGGAACGAAATATTTGTTTTTTTTTTTTTAAATTGTTTGAAGACTATGTTTGAGTTTTGATTCCGTTTCGGTTGCGTTTTTGGACAAGTTAACCACAGGAAAGAGTGAAGAATGGAATTAGCATTATTATATTATAGTTAAGAATATGTGGGGGACACGAAAAATATCTTGGCAGTGTTAATCTTTTTAGAGAAAAAATGCGTGGTGACATCCCTTAAGAAAACGCCAATGAGATACTTTATAGTTTTAGAAATGCGTGGTGACATCCCTTAAGAACCGCCAATGACGGTTGGACTTATAGTTTTATAAATGCGTGGTGACATCCGTTAAGACCCGCCACTGACGGACTTTATAGTTTTAGAAATGCGTGGTGACGTCCCTTAAGAACCGCCAATGACGGTTGGACTTATAGTTTTAGAAATGTATGGTGATGTCCCTTAAGACCAGTCAATGAGATACTTTACATAATAGCTGGTATTTTAGAAATGTTTGACAATCTACCTTAAGACCCGCCACTGACGGACTTTACGGCAAAAATCAAGTGTGCAATTTCTTTGAATCTTTATAACTGAAATTGTGATTAAACAGAATTGCGTACTGTCCAATATTTTTGATGGTAGATTTTATATAAATACATTGTGTCTGAATGATTTGTCATGAATCTGTATTCATATTGGGATGTCTATTCGGAAAATAAGCAATTTACACATAAAGAACACTTTTAGAACAGATACATATTCAATATTTACTACAGATAATGTTCAAAATATATTGTTTAGTGTAAAATAATTAAGTTCAACAGAAAAGATAGACATTTGTTTGCTTGTATCCCCAATATTTAGAAAATCAGTCAGTATTAAGTGTACAGATGTATTCACAAAGTGTTCAGAAGTGAACAAAAAGTGTTTAGATCCGCGAAAAAGTGTTTTAATGTGTTTTCACACTGAAAAATGTACTTATATAAAGAGTTCTTAGTTGTAGTGGATGCAATTTCCAAGATACATGTGAATATTGCAATTTTTACGTAAATGTGTAGACTTTTCTTTCCCACAGTTAGACTCGAAAGAAAAGAACTACGTTCATTGATTCATTTTTCCCTTTGAATTCGTGTTAGAATAGCTTGTTTATCACGAAACGTAGTGAATACTCAAACGGTTCTTTTCCAAGACATGACAAATGAAAGAATGTAATTAAGTGAGAGAAATTTAAGCTAGATGTTCTTTTATTTCTGAATAAGTCTTGGGAATATATTTGAAAAATATATAAAATATGAACTTGCGTATTTAAACATGTGATACAGTATTCCGAATCTTAATCATATGGTAGTCACATGGTTTTTGTACATACTAACTCTATATTAAGCAAGGTAATGAGTGAGAAAAATGAATATTGGTTTTGTAAAATGAAATGAAATACGAAATATTTTGTTAGGGGTTGCAGAAAGAGAATCCAATGCAGTGTGAACGCGCTCGTTTGCGTGGAGGAAGAGGGGTGACTATACCCGGAGTGAATTCCCCCTCATAACTTTTCCAATTACTGAATGCACTCTTTTGCGTTGGGGAATAGGGGGCACTATGGCCGGACTGAATTCCCCCTCATAACTTTTAATTACTGAATGCACTCTTTTTTACGTAGAGAAAAGGGGGTATACCAGTCTTTAAGAGTAATGCCTCCCTTTACTGAACGTTACTTGTTTTATATATGGATTTCGCAGTGAGGCACTAGGATTTCAATGTAAATGTATGCAGCAGTACTAGTAGAGGGGGAACCCTCACTGAAAGACTGGGGGTCATATCCCAGAAATGATGAGGTACTGCACCACTTAAGTAAATATTTGCTCTGTCACTGAAAGACATGGGTTTATATTCCTTATTTAACCCAATAGTTTTACTTATACTTGCTTGATCTTCAATAGTTTGATAGAATATTAAGACCAACAGAATATACAAGCATGTGCTATGGTTTATTACACATTGAAAACATATATACTATACTCACCTGAGAAATATACGGAACTTTGTCGCACACGCGTCAGCACTGCGGAACTTTCAACGCACAACTAATCTTTAATTATGACTTTTGCCGATAGGTGTCACTAGTAGTAGTGGTTGTGCAATACATGATAGGACATGATATAACTTGAATTTGCCGTGTGGGGGTATCATTTCCTTTCACGGCAGCGTACGTGTAAGATCAAGGACAAGCTTTAGCGCATCTTAATTAATTAACTATATAGTTTTAATACTATTAAATAAAGTATAAAGAAATTGATTCAACCCTATTGTATTCCAGACATTGAAGCTGTGCCGAACCTTGAGTGGTGGTAGCAGCACAAATAGAACACCCAGACATTATTGTTTAGCCTTACAGCGACGCAGAGTCGACATTTTTCTTCTATTTCTGGTGTTGTGAACGAACAACTAAAGGCTTAAAAGGTGTGTATTTCTTCACTTATTGTTTTTTAAAAAAAGAAAGAAATTATACATATTTGAGCTGTATTTAACCAATATTAATGAACAGAGAGAGACTTATTGTGTCTGGATATTTTAAAAGAATAGATTACATCTGAATATAAGTGAATATATTTTACTGATTTTTTTTTCATAAATTGAACAAATTGTTTTCTATTTACATATCATTATTTGACTATAGATTGAAAATAAGTGAATGCTTTTTATTTACATATCATTATTTGACTATAGATTGAAAATAAGTGAATGCTTTTTTTATTTACATATCATTAAAATATAACTATAGGTTGAAAGTAATTGAATGTGCTCTCTCTCTCTTTTATATTCAAGTGATATATTAACGTCAACTTGATAACTCAAAATAGTTTTTTCTTTGTCTTATTTCTTTCAGATGGATTTCTTCTGCCCATCCGAAGAATTGAATATGGTTGATGAAATTTATCTCCAGGAATTGGTGCGCGGTTTCAACGAGTACCCGAGGGTCTTCAGTACCTGGAAAGCCATCATGGAATTGAACAGGCTGGGATATCGGGGCTCGGGGAGATGCGATGCACTCCTACGCGCCCTTCGTGCCTTCGAAGGTAATGATACATTACTTCTCCAGCACTGCGTAAGCAGTGCTGATATAATAGACTTATTTTTGTATGGATTTTTCCGTACATGTGATACTTACGAATCGGCGCAGTCAAAACTCTTTTATTTATTATCATGTGGGGAAGGTCAGGTGGATAGGATAAAAGATACAGAGTTATCGGACTTTTTTGATTTTGGCACGCGCTTTGTTTCGGAACCGTGCTTAATCCCATCCACAAATAATGCCATAGTCATGCCCCCTCAAGAAAATCATAACTTGAGTCCTAATAATCTATATCAATTAACAAATGAAGATTTAGCTTTCTTGGATGAAGTAAATGGGATTGGCACTCAAAATTCCGATGAAATACCAGCTGAAGAAATGAGGAGTTTGGTTCAAAACGAGGACAATGCTGTGGTTATACCCACGCAACAAGTCCAGGGAGAAAATCCTGTATACAATCCGCCTGAATACTGTGTACAGGATAATCATGACTATGGGGACCAAATGATTTTTACTCCTCAGCCTAACCCGTCATATGCCAATGTTCCACCAATGGTTGGACATGGCAACATAAACAACAACAATAGTACAACTGGTACTATTAGTAGTCCTAATAGTGGTAGTACAGGTGGTAGTGGTAGTGATAATAATAATGGCGGGGATAATCAAAGAAATAGTAATTTCGAAGTTATAAGAGAAAGCAGACAAAGGTTTCGTAAGTTCCATCTTACGGGACATGAAATTGCCGTCAGACCTGTGGGTGATGAAAGGAATATTAATAACCCAGAGGCTTATATCGAAAGCTTAATTAATTTTGCGTTGGAACATGTGATCTCCAATGCACGCCCCACGGACTACATTGGCTTATACATAGAGAGTAGTAATAGTACCAACAACAAACCAGTGTACGTTCCGTTTAGAAGAAAGGGCAATTTCTCTGCTAGGACAGTCCTCACTTCAATCGAACGTGTATTAAATTCGAATGAAGTGTTCCTTTTGGGGCAAGAACTATTGTTTCGATTCCATATCGCTGAGAGTATGCACGGCCAGGGAAGAAATGCAACGAGTGCCGTTGACAAATATGCAAAATATCAAGATTACTTAGAAAAACGATTAATTCGTATTGAAAATAGAAATATTTACTGTCTCCCTATGGCCATAGTATGGGGCCAAGTAAAGCTCCACGGTACAAAAGATGATTTGTATAATTTAAAAAGAGAAAACTCCGATACATGGCTTCTTAAAGCAGAAGTTCTCTGCGAGATGGCAGGTGTTAACGTTGAAAGTAAACAAGGTTGTGACTTTTCCGATCTGATCCTCTTTCAAACATATTTGAAAGGGGAATATCAAATCGTAGTTTATGAGGAGCATGAAAAGAATAACCGGGAATATATAGTACGTTACCCGGGAGAACCGGCAGAAAATAAGATTTTTATCCTTTATCGAAGAGGTAACACTATTGGTCATTTCGAACCTATTCGTAACATTAGAACTTTCCTCAAGGCACGGAAGTATTGTTATTATTGTTTGGAAGCTTATGATGAAAGGTCACGTGCACACAAGTGTAAAACTCGTTGTACTTATTGCGAACATACTCACGAACGTGATTATACCACAAACAGAATTAAATGCAATGCATGCAATAGAGAGTTTGCTGAAGGTGAATGCTTTAATAATCATGTGACCTGTAATAAATCGGCTAGATCTGTATGTGATAATGTAAAGCTCTGCATCAATTGCGGCGTCATCTTTGATAAGAGAGGTCGAAAATCTGATCACATGTGTGGTGAACATTTTTGTTCAACGTGCCACGCATATGTTGATACAAACCATACATGTTTTGTTCAGAGACAGCGACCTGTTCATACGAAAAGGTTTATGTACATCACCTATGATGTAGAGACGATGTTGAAGGCACCGAATGATCGCGGTGAAAGGGAACACGAAGTTGTACTGGTGTGCTGTCGTCATGTTTGTCACGCCTGTATAAGAAAAGGTATCGATGAGCCCTGTAAAACGTGCGGTGATAATGTTGGAAATCGTTCGTTTTCTTTTAAGACAATGACGGCTTTTATTAACCATGTGTTAGTAGAGCGTCCTGTCTTTCAGAAAATCGTGGCAATCGCCCATAATGGTAGTCGCTACGATGGTCTCTTCTGTCTTAGAACTCTAATAGAAGACCAGCATATTGTACCCAGTGTCCTTATTCAGGGTCAAAAGATTTTTAATATCAGCATAGGTAATCGTATCTTTTTCCGCGACTCTTACCTTTATATTGGCGTCAAATTATCCAAATTACCAAAAACGTTAGGCCTTAGTCAAAATTTAAAGAAGGGAGATTTCCCATATTTATTCAATACTGAAGAAAATCAAAATTATGTTGGTCCCTACCCTCCGATTGAGTACTATGACCCTGAAGGGCGAAGCACAGAAGAAAGAAAACAACTGGAAGCCTGGCACCAAGAACGTGCGGAAAGTGGCGAGGAGTTTAACCTGCAGAGGGATATGCTGGCTTATTGTGAGAATGATGTTAGAATTCTAACAGAAGCGGTCATTAAGTTTAGCGCTATCATCGAAGAGAAAACGGAGGGTTTGCAATGTTTCATAACATCATCTACCATTGCAAGTCTCGCAATGCGGACATATCGTACCTTGCACTTACCGGAGAATACTATTCCTATCATTCCCGCGTTGGGATTTCATCATAAGACCAAGTATAGTACAAAAGTTATGCAATGGCTTATGTATATGGAAGACCAATTAGGGATAGAAATCCAGCATGCTAGGAGAGGTGGGGAAAAGTATATTGGTAGGTACAAGGTCGATGGATGGCACGAAGGACTCAACGCTGCCTTCGACTTTTACGGGTGTTATTTCCATGCCTGCCGCCTTTGCTTCCCCTTTAACCGTGACGCGGTTTTGCACGATGCCCAGGACTCGTACAATACGATGGAGAAACGATATGAGCAAACCATGCGCCGCCGTAGGTACCTGAAAAGTATAGGTGTAAATCTATACGAAATATGGGAATGTTCTTGGGACAATAAGGTAAAGACGGATAAGGAAGTGCAAAAGTTTGTTCAAGAACGTTGTACTAATCTACCTGATTTTCTTATTCCTAAGAACTGTTACAACGGTGGTCGCACGGAGGTCTTTCGTTCCTACGTCAATTGTGCGAGTGATGAGCGAATTTCCTACGCCGATGTAACATCGTTATACCCTTGGGTGATGGCACGTAAACCTATGCCGGTTAAATCACCTAAGATTCACACGGGACCGGACTTTCCAGATGTGGAAAGTATTCACGGTGTAGTCAAATGCACAATCGTCCCTCCAAAGGACCTCTACTTTCCGATCTTACCATACGTTGCGGGAGGTCGATTACTTTTCGGCCTTTGCCGCACATGCATGGAAGAAGAAAACACTAACGAATGTACCCATAGCGATGCTGAGTGTGCTCTCACAGGAACATTTTGTACACCAGAGTTACACCTTGCTCTTAAAAAAGGTTACAAAATAATCGATATACATGAGATATGGGAATTTGAACTTTTAGATCCTGAAGAGGGGAATTCAGGAGGGCTGTTCGGGACCTACGTGAATTCCTTCCTTCAGATGAAGCAGGAAGCCTCTGGTTTTCCTGCTTACTGCACCACTGAAGAAGACAAACAAAAATATATCGAAGAATATTATGCCCATGAAGGCATACGATTAAATTATGACAATATTAGGATGAACCCGGGATTGAGGCAATGTGCGAAGCTATACCTCAATTCATTGTATGGTAAGTGGGGGCAACGCACAGACATGTCGCAGAGTATAATCGTTAGTGATGAGGTTACCTTTCTTAGGTATTTAACTACGGCAAGGTATGAAATTCAAAGTGTGGTGCCAATTGATGGTGACCATCTCATTCTCACGTACAGAGACATTGAAAATGAAAACGTTCCGTTGGAGTTTTCCAATGTGATACTAGCCGCATTTATTACTTCGTGGGCTAGACTTAGACTTTACGAACTACTGACGACTGTAGGACCTGACAGAGTAATCTACTGTGACACTGACAGTATCATGTACTTACAGAAAAAAGATGAGGAACCCTTGTTACCGCTCGGAAACTATTTGGGTGATCTGACGAATGAAATTCCTGAAGGTTGGGAGTTTACAACCTTTATTGGTCTTGGCTGTAAAAATTATGCTATGCGGCTAACAAATGCCCAAGGGGATGTTCGGCATATATACAAAATTAGGGGGATAACACTAAATGATAGGACCTCTCAGAAAATTAACTTTGAGAGTTTCTATAAATTAGTGTCTGGACAATTAGAGTCCACAGTAATAGAAAACCCAAATAGCATCGTTCGTAGACCGGGGTTCCGTATCTTTAGCTGTAGAGAGACAAAGACACACCGTGAGGTCAACAAAAAACGAAAACGGATTGACGAACCTGACATAACCGACGATGAACCAATACGAAAACGTGCAAGTGTACCTTACGGTTATAGGCCTGCGGATGAGTGAATGTGACTTGTATGAGTGTCTCTTTCGTGTAATGAAACCCCGAACCATCATCGATTGTGAAAATATTTATTCTTAATTTATTCCTAATTTATTTAATTTATTCTTAATTTATTTAATTCTTTTTATATTTTCGTTTGCTGTGCAAACAATGTATAAACTAGTCACTTCAGCTTTAATTTTATATCCCAATGATTTTTTATCCATTTCATTACTATGTATACTCCGAACAATCAACGATTGTGAAAATATTAAAATTCCCTTGTAAACTTGATATTCAATGTGTGAGTGTGTGAGTGTGTGTGTATATAAAGCAGAGTCTCTATTGTATGCATTCATTTGATTACAAGATGTTAAAGTTTCAACATCCCTCTACTATTTTAATCGCTGGTCCTTCAAGGGCTGGTAAAACTTGTTTTGTAAATCGTTTACTTAATGAACATGATCAAATGTTTAGTATAAAGTTTAATGATATTGTTTGGTGTTATGGTGCAGTAATACCAAAATTAGATGCAAATGCAAAAATACGTTTTGTAGAGGGAATACCTGACATGAATAATTTTGAAATCAAAGAAAATTCATTATTAATACTTGATGATTTAATGTCAGAAACTAATGGTGATGTTGCTAATTTATTTACAAAGTATGCACATCACAAAAAGTTAACTGTAATATTTATTATTCAAAATTTATTTCCAAAAGGAAAACATGCACGTGATATTAGTTTAAATGCACATTATATTATAGTATTTAAAAATCCACGTGATAAATTACAAATACAATATTTAGCAAGGCAAATTATGCCTCGGTATAGTAAAGAAGTCGTGAGTGTGTTCGAAGAAGTAACACGAGAGCCTCACACTTATTTATTATTTGACTTGACACAAAAAACAAACGATGCATTGCGAATACGCACAAATATTTTTCCGAATGAAATCATGTATGTGTACGCTAACGTAAAAGACATGCATACAGAAATTTTTGTTTAGTCTGCATCAAGATGTTGAAGGTGAAACAACACTACAGCACGCTCCGTGCGCTGTGCAAATGCAAAAATACCAAGCGAAAACAAATTTTACAAAATGCTTCAGGGGATTTAATAAGAACAATATCTCAAGTAGCTAAGAACACAATAAAAGGAAACATCCCTTTAAATTCTCGTCAGAAGCAACGTTTACGTAGACATAAAAATATCTTACGTGCTCTATCTCAGCAACGTACTGCATTGAATAAAAAGAAAAAGTTGTTACTACAGAAAGGTGGTGCTCTTTTACCGTTAATCTTGGGACCACTTCTTGCAGCAGTGGGAAGCAGTATTTTTAGTCGCTAAATATGTCAGAATTACGTAAAATGATTTTAGTTCCTGAAAATGCTGTACATGAAATTCAATCGAATCTTAAATCCATAGATTCACATCAATCACGTTTAGATGAAGAAATGAATAACATCTTAAAACGTCGTGATCTTAGTGTACAACAAAAGTGGAAATTATATCAACAAGCTTTGCATCGTTATTTACAGTATACATCTTCTTCACATAAACCTATTACTTTACCTTTCATTCAAGAAGAAGAAGAAGAAAAATCATCATCATCAACTTCCAAACAAGATAGCAATACTTCTATTTTACCATTTGTATCAGACATTTTACAATCAGTACCGAAAACACTTCGTAGGAAAACAGATCTATTATTAAAACAGTTGACAAGTTGTAATAAAATTCAGTGGGATAAGTCTGGTACAGTACGTATTCATGAAAAAACAATACCAGGTTCAAATATTATAGATTTAGTAAATGATGTTGTTCGTACAAGAAAATATTCAAGAAATCCTATAGGTATTCATGAATTTAAAAATTTATTAGAAGATCTTAATGTTCCTAAAGAATTTATTGGTACACCTATTAGCACGCCAGCATCAAAAGTGAAAAGTAATAGTAGTAGTAGTAGTAGTAGTAGTAGTAGTAGTAGACGACAACGTATTCGTAAAGTAAGAAAATCTCCTAGTCCTGCAGTAGTAGCTAATTTATTTAAACATTGGAAAGAATATAGTATGTAAAATGACAAAATTATCAAAAATATATTATGATTATTCAAATCCTGATTCTTTATCAAGTATACAAACATTACAACGCAAAACAAAGTTATCTAAAAAGAAAATTAAAAAATGGTTAGCTTCTCAAGATGCTTATACATTACATGCACCAGCTCGTAAAGTTTTTGAACGTAAAAAGTATTATGTTAGTGCACCAAATGAAACATTACAAATGGATTTAGCAGATATGCAAAATATTGCAAAGTATAATAATAATTATAAATATATATTATGTTGTATTGACATTTTTTCACGTTATGCATATTGTGTTCCGTTAAAAACAAAGAAAGGTCCTGAAATGGTAAAAGCAATAACAAAAATTTTTAAAAATTTCAAGTTACCTGTGTTTAACGTACAAACAGATTTAGGTGGTGAATTTTATAATCGGCATGTAAAACAATTGTTTAAAGAATATGAAATTAATCATTATAGTGTTCATTCCGAAATTAAGTGTGCGTTAGCAGAACGCTTTATACGTACATTAAAAGAAAGATTGTATCGTTATTTTACTGCAAAGAATACTTATCGTTATATTAATATATTAGATCAAATTGTAAAAAATTATAATCATTCATACCATTCAAGTATTAAAATGGCACCTGCACAAGTAAATGATTCCAATGTGAATCAAGTGTGGGAAACATTATACGGAAATAAAAAGAATAAGAAAAATATAACTTGTAAATTTAGTTCGGGTGATTATGTTCGTGTTAGTAAGTATAAACATAAATTAGAAAAAGGATATTTACCTAAATGGTCACAAGAAATATTTATTGTTGACAAATGTATAAAGTCAGATCCTGTCACTTACAAATTAAAAGATTGGAACGGTGAAGAAATTAAAGGAATATTTTATGCAGAAGAATTACAAAAAGTAATTATAAATTCAAAGAAAACATATCTTATTGAAAAAGTATTGAAACGTAAAAATGGGTGGATGTATGTAAAATGGTTAGGATATCCATCAAGTATGAATTCGTGGATTAGATCAGATTCTATTCAGTCTGCAAAATGAATTCGAACTTTACACACGACTTTTACGTTACTCTTCCTTCAAATGCAAGTAGCAATCTTTTTGATAATAATACATCATCATCATTTCGAGTTAAATTGTCACAACCTATTGATTTACGTGATGGGGAATGGGGTGTTGCATTAACACAAATTAATATTCCGTGGAGTTTTTACAATGTTGGTGAAAATGAAGAAATTATAATTACTAGTGTTATCGATGGTAAAGTTGAACGCCACCATGTTCCAATTACACCTGGATATTATTCATCAATTGAATCTATTCTACAATTAATTCCTGAAAATGCTCGTATGTTACACTATTTAAAAAATAAAAATCAAATTGTTATTAAACATTCTTTGAAATTAGAAGATCAATGTATGATTGGTGTTACACCAGGATTACAACACATTTTCGGATTTATTAATGAAAATACGTATGATGTTAAAAAAGTTGTATACACAAAAGTTAGAAATGTTGATTTAATATTAGCACGTGGAAAATTTCCATGTGATTTAGATTATAATATTCCCAATACAATTAATGTTTGCATTGATATTGTAAAACAACAACAAAATATAGGACCATTAGTTCGAAAACTTAGTGTATATAATGTACAACACGGTCATGTAAAATCTTTTGTGTTTCACGCGCCACATTATGTTAAAGTTGAAAACAAATATTTTGATACGATAGAAGTAAACTTAAAAGATGAACACGGGTTAAAATTACCATTTCGTTTTGGAACTTCAAACCTAACACTTCACTTTAAACGAAAATGATTTCTGAAAGTATTGATGATAGTTTTTACATTACACTAGTTTCAAATGCTAGTGCAGATGTATATCCTACAAATAGTCCAACACATTTTATTAATCAATTAAAAAATAATATTCGTTTATCAGAATCCGATTGGTATGTAGGATTAAGTGAAGTACATATTCCATTAACATGTTATAATGTTACCGATGGTGAAAATGTTATATGGTACAAATTTAAAAATGCAAAACCTATGAAAAGTAAAATTCTTGTTGGATATTATCCATCCATTCATCATTTACTAGAGGAATTAAACGCAATATCAAGTTTTATAAAATTTAGTTTTTCAAATGTTGTGCATGTTGAATGTGATGAACGTGTAGAATCAGTTACATTGTCGCCTACATTAGCTTTACAATTAGGTTTTTCTGAAAAATCAGATCTTGTTAAAGAATCTCGTGGATTCAAACAACCATATGTAGATATCGGATATCCACATCAAATTTTTATTTATACAGATATTATACAATATCAATTTTTAGGTGATACAAAAGCACCATTATTACGTATAGCAACAATCTCTGATATTAAATACGGAAAAGTTCAAACAATTACCTTTGAAGATATTCATTATATGCCACTTGCAAAATTTTGTTTTAACACAATTGAAATACTATTAAAAGATCATGCAGGGCGAAATTTGCCATTTCGTTCTGGGACACTGACCGTAACACTACATTTTAAACGCTCTCCTGCATCTGCTAAATAATAATTATAGGAAAAAGATGAGAGCAAAACGTGTTACTTATCACCGTGGACGTGGAATACCATATTTTTCAGGACCTGTATATCAAAGGGGACATGGTATAGGTAGTTTCTTTAAAGGATTATTTCGTTTTGCTTTACCATTTCTTAAACAAGGTGCAAAAACTGTAGGACGTCAAGCATTACAAACCGGTATGCAAGTTGCGGGTGATGTATTAGAAAATCGACCATTTAAAGAATCTGTTCGTGCGCGTGTAAAAGAAGCTGGTAATAGTTTAAAGACAAAAGCAATTAATAAAGTTGGACAGTTGCTAACTGGTAACGGCAAGAGACGGTCACGCAAGAGGAAAGCTCCTGCAATTGTAAAGTTTGGACCACCAACAAAACGTAAACATATACACGACATCTTTTCATAATGGCGCTCCTAAATTCAAGTAGTTTTGAATGTTGTACCAATGAATTTGATTTCTTTTCTATACCAATGACACAAACAGCTATTGAAGCAACTACAAATGCTGAATATCGTCCTATTTCCACATTAACCTCAGAAGGACCTATTGAATTTGTTATTCCAGGAGAAACAGGGGAATTTATTCATCCTGCATATCTATATCTTTATGTACGTTGTAAAATTACTAAAGCTGATGGTACAACTTTAGCTAATGATGATACTGTTGCACCAGTAAATAATTTCTTACATTCTTTATTTAGTCAAATTGATATTTCATTAAATGATAAATTAATTAGTTCTTCATCAGGATCTTATCCTTATCGTGCATACATTGAAACATTATTAAATTATTCTTATGATGCTTCTCAAACACATTTAGCATGTGGGTTGTGGCATAAAGATACTGCAAAAAATTTTAATAAATTAGATAATACAAATGCTGGTTTTCAAAAACGTGCTAATAAGGTGAAAAATAGTAAATCTTTTGAAATGTATGGACGTCTTCATACTGATATTGTAAGTTTAGATCGTATGCTTCCTAACAAAGTAAGTTTACGTGTAAAACTACATCGTAGTAAAGATAATTTTTGCTTAATGTCTCCTGAAAATACAAGTTATAAAGTTGCACTTGAGGAAGTTATTCTTCATGTACGACGTATTGATGTAGCTGCAGATTTAGCTATGCAATTAAACACACGAATGGGTTCGGAAACGGCCAAGTTACCTCTGACGAGAGTGGAGACAAGATCTTATACTATACCTGCACAAGTAAAGTCTTACAACATTGATAATCTTTTCCTGGGTAATGTTCCTAAAGGCCTGGTTATTGGTTTCATCTCCAACACAGCCTTCAATGGGAAATCACATCTTAATCCCTTTGAATTTCGAAACTTTAACGTTAACAAACTGCAATTACAAGTCGGGTCAAAATCATTTCCTCCCAACCCCCTCACTCCTGATTTTAATAACAATTTATACCTTCTAAGTTACTATACTTTGATTTCAGGTACTGGTATATATTATCAAAATTATTCACATACTGTTACTCTTGATGAGTATCCAAACGGATATGCTCTGTATGCTTTTATTCTATCTCCAACAGGAACTTTAGACGACAACACGTGGGATGTGGTACGCGATTCCCCTGTAAATTTAAAAGTATCATTTTCAGAAACTTTAACTGAACCTGTTACATGCATTGTGTACGCACAATTCGATTCTTTAGCACAAGTAGACAAAGATAGAAATATTTATACTGATAACACCTTCTAATTTATTCAGTTGAGTAGGATGAGGGTTGTTGTACACTTCTCGGCGTATCATGATAACGAAGATGACTTTATTGTAAAAGAATTAGCCATTGTAAATCCTGACGTTCCCTTTTTCCAAAATTGGATTTTTAAACCACCATTTCCTTTAAATAAGTTAGCTGAGCCGATCGTAAGTACAAACAAATATCTAGGTGAGAATGTGTATGGCATTACCTGGCACGAAGGCGATGTAGAATATTCCCATCTTAAGGAAATACTGCAATCATATTGTTCAAATACTACAACAATATACACCTACGGAATAAATAGAAAGTGTTTTCTTCAAGAAATTCTTCAAAGAGAAGTTACAAATTTAGAAGAAATAAACTGTCCAAAGTATACTGCATTAAGTTTTCACGTTCATCGGTGTGCACATAATAAACATCGTTTCGGACAATATAGGTGCAGTGTTCATGAAGCATTACTGTATAGTGAATATGTAAAAGTGTATGACTATGTCTTACATGTGAATAACAGTGATAGTTACATACCTACTACAATTAAAAATAATAATCTTCATCATGTATAGTGACGAATTGTTAAAAGTGTTACTAAGTGATAAAGTGACTGGTGCAAGTGTTACTGGAATTTACCCTATTGACAGACTTCCTGTAACGGTAGAACCTCCTGCTGCACTTGTGATTAATCTTGATACATCTGATTCTGCTGGTTCCCACTGGGTCGCAGTGTACATCAATAAGAAAAAACATGGGTACTACTTTGACAGTCTTGCTATGGACATTCCCAAAGAAATAAAAAACTTTTTGTCGAAAAATACTAAAATGTACTTTACGAATAATCATCAATATCAACATGATAATTCTGTATTGTGCGGGTATTTTGCCTTGTTCTTTTTGCATCATATTATCCGCACTCAATCATTTCAAAAGTGTTTAAAAATGTTTAACAAGAAAAATTTAAAAAAGAATGATGATATCGTTTATAAACATGTGAACAAATTTTTTAAAAAAGGAAAACAGAAATAATTTTTTTTTCAATTTTTTTTATTTTTTTCTTATTATATGTTTACAATTTTTTTTTATCATATATACAATTTTTTTAAAAAATTTTCAATAAAATTTTTTTTTAACTTACATTCCTGCATTTTATTTACAATTCCTAAGAAAAACATTACAATCTTGATAATGCATTAGTTAATGCTGTTGATCTTTCATATTTCCACCAATAATTCAACTGCTGTGCATTACGATATGCACATCCTGATTTCTTTACAATATTTGTATGAAAATTACAATAATCATTAAATGTGTTTGCACATAATTCACTTAATGGTGGACAATGTTTTGTTTCTAAATCAATGACATTATCTAATGCAAATATTCTTTTAATCCAAAGAGATTTCTCTAAACCTTTACAATAAAAGGATGAATTCTTTGAACATAATTGATATACAAGGTTTCGTATGCATGATACAGTATATCCAGTTTTGCTATTCCATTTCAAACCGTGTAAATTTAAAGTTAACCAATCAATTTGTTTTTGACATCCTAATGATAATAAATTATAATCTATTGGTGATTTTACCAAGCAATGGAAATTTACTGTATCATCGCATGCAGTTAAACAAAACTCACGAATGATAAATTCATTATCAGACATTTTAAAACCTTGAATATCGATAATATATTGATTTACACATGGTGAAATTTCATTTGTGTGATAAATGAAAAACGGAATAATCTGTCCAACAAATTCTGTATTTTTTAAAAGATCACAAATTTTACGCATAAACCATATAAATGAGATTTCACTATGTTCTTGTTCAAAAACTTCAAAAAGTTCACTAAGAGTTTTATCAAGAGATAAGTACTTCGTTGCAAATGTTCCAGTATTATGAAGATGAGTACAATCATGAGGAAGATTTAACTTGCATTCCATGCATTCAATTGGATTGGTGTTACGTAAGTATACTTTTATAGTTTTTAATACACAGTTCACATTAATGTTTTCATCACTGCATAACACACATGAAACACTAACTCTATTCGAATACATTTTCTCAATCTGAAATATTCGCTTTCCGTTTGTCTTTTCTTATGAAAATGTCCAGTAATTCCGGAAGATAGTCTGTATCACTTAATAATTCCACATACGTTTCATAGAATTTTTCTCTTGTTAATATTCCAATAATATGGGTGTTTGCATACAAGTAAAACACATCTTCTTCAACACTAGGACTTGCAATAATACTCCATGCACGGGTTTCCAATGACTCTGGGTGTACATTCATACAATCATGCGCAAAATCATGAGGGAATCCTTCTCTACAGCCATCGCAAATTAATGTATCGTTGAAATCCCATTTTTCAATAGCCTTCTTTATACATTCACGGTCCACCTTTTGACTATTACAACAACAATCTAAACCCCAAAATCGTGATGTTCTTGATAATACTGCTGGTGATGACGGTGGTGTTGGTGAAACTGTTGTTAGCACTGGTGAATCTATTGCATCAAAATCATATTCTTCATCTGACGATGATTCGTATATTTCTGTTTCAGCATCGGATATTGCTTCGGTGTTAACCTCGTAGTGTTCTTCTTTCTCAAAGAGATGCATGGTGTCTCTATATATATTTTCCGCTATGACTCGTATTTAAAGTATTTTCATAGCCACAAGGCAATCACGTGTTCATCATTCGCCGCGCAAAACTTCTTTTCTATTACCAATTAGCATAGGGGCATGATTCAACATGTTTACCTACCACAACCTCAATCTTCTTTGTATTCTTCGCCGACAATGTCTTGTGTTCACCTACCATGGCGCCAAACTTGTTTTTATTACTCTGTCGGTACTCTGTGATGTGTACTAAACGTGTCGTCGGTTTTCCTTTGTATTTGTCTTCATGTTTTAACACGCACCTGTTACCCGACAACGCCATCTTTCCCTGTTGCACAACCAGTTTCCAAAAAACGCGCGAAAAGTTCAGTTCATGTCTTAAGTTCAGCAGCGAAAGACGTACAAGAACCACGCTCTGTATATGTACCAGCAATGCTTATCATACCGCACTATACATATTCTATACACGAAATTTCTAGTATGCTCACCGAGTATGCTATGCATACGATCCGTCAAATTAAAAAGTCCCCGCATGAATAAAGTTTATTCCCTCCACCATTTTAATATGAATGCAAATGGTCAAATTAATTAATATAATCACAATCAGAGATTGTTCTATGGAGTATGCTTTAGCATACGATTTGGGAAAAATAATAAGGAGCTTGCTTAGCAAGCAATCCGTAAAATAAGATGTTCCAATTAATTTATTAAGAGACTGCAAATAAGAATGAGCTTCTAATGAAGCGAATTAATTAATATAATCACAATCAGAGATTGTTCTATGGAGTATGCTTTAGCATACGATTTGGGAAAAAAGCGATCTAATAAATAAGGAGCTTGCTTAGCAAGCGAACCAATACAATTGTCCCGATTAATTTATTAAGAAAATACAAATAAAAGAATAATTAATTTGATCATAGCATAGCTGTTAGAAACAACCCTATCAAAATCACGTGATACATGTCCTTCAACCTCTTTTCTAGAAACTACTCCATCCCTCCTAACACTCAACCTTTTCCAGGAACCCGTCTAACCACCTAACAAACAGGGTAATAAAACCACCTCCCCCTAAAACCTCCCCAAGGCCGACACGGCCATATTGACATCGAAAGTCGTTAGGTAATAAAGCAATTAAGGGGGCAATAAAATCTATTGTCTACGAGAAATCTAGACATATCTACTCAATTTAATTCAAATGTACTGGTAGTTATTGGTGCACCCCCTCACAGAATCTTGGCTCCGGCCCTATATATCAGACATTTTTAACCCTTTAGTGGGCAGTGTTGCTCTCAAGCAACATCGCATTCTATTGCGTTATCTGCACGAATTATAACTTCAGTGATCAGTTAATTGTCATTATTGTTTTCATAGAATATTCATATACATGATTTCCGGCTCGCTTCTTTATATACTTCTAATCTTCGTCAACGGGGGACAATCAAATTTAGTATTGTAGAAGCTTTATCTCCTACGTTCCGCGAAAGTTCTTTTTATTTTTTTATTTGTAGTTTCTTGCTCTGTAGGAAAATAGTTCAACGAAACTGTTGATAATTACTGAGAGTGTTCTTATAATATTTTACCATAATAGGGCAATACTGCTCAGTAGCTATACATAAGACCTATTTTATGGCAATGTTGCTTTGAAATAAACACCCTAAATTTTGTAACCAAAGTACAAAAATACTTTAAAAATACGAAATTATGATCAAGAAGATATCCTTCAACCATAAAAGCAAACTAAATATTTTAATGGTAATGTTATCAATGTTTGCGCATTAAAGGGTTAATTACGCTAACTCGATAAGAAAATACTCCTCTGCTACTGGTCTACCAACTTCAATACCTAGTTCTCCTCAAGGATGCCTTGGAGAAGGTGGCTCAATAATACCCAAGTAATAATAATAATAATAATAATAATAATAATAATAATAATAATAATAGAGGGGGCCGCGATGGCTGTGGTAGAACGTTCACCTCTGGTGCTTGAGGTCTCGGGTTCAAACCCTGCTCCCGCCAAGTGAACTTTGTGGTGGACAAACACCATGTGCGTGGGTTTTCTCGGGGCTCTCCCGTGTCCTCTCACTTTCTTCATTCCACCATTTCATTCATTTCTCATCATTAGCGTCTCCTTTAGCTTAACCGGCATAATCGTGGGACGTAAAACTTAAAAGATTTCATTTCATTTCATAATAATAGAAAATCAGATTTATGCATAATAGGGTGCCAGTGCACAATAAGGAAGGGTGCGAGAATGGGAAATCGAAATTAAATCTTTGAGTTTTAACGCCCCATGATTATCCCTGTTAGGCTAAAGGAGACAATGATTAAAGTATGTGAATGACAAGGGCGCTGATCCTGGGGGCCGGGGGGACCGGCCCCCAAAGCTCATGTGGGCCCCCCTATTGTATTTATGAATATACAATATTTGAAATAATTGGAATGCAATTTGTTTTAAAATCCTTATATATATATATATATATATATATATATATATATATATATATATATATATATACAGTGGCGGATCCAAGGGGGGCTATAGGGGCCATAGCCCCCCCTTGACGCTCAGGTATACACTGGATAAAATGGGCTTCAATCCTGCTTTACACTGGATAAAACGGCAAAATATGGTTTAGCCCCCCCCTTGATCATATCCTGGATCCGCCCCTGTATATATATATATATACCTTCTGCATCTGAATGCCCCCCCCCCAAATTTACAGAGAAATCGGAGCCCTTGGTGAATGATGACGGAAGAATTGATGGAATGAGAAAATAGGAGGAAATGGAAGTATCCCGAGAAAATCCACGAGCACAATGCTGTCCATCACAAACTTACTTGGCCGGGCTCGAACGAGGGACCCCACGCACCAGAGGTAAGCGCTCTACCACTGAGCCACATAGGAGATCGATTAACCTATGGATTGCGCGATATTTCGATCAACATTTTCAAATATCAAAAAGTTCCACTGATCGATATATTGATATATTATACTGCAATATTTTTGAGTATTTCGGGATTTTTTATATTCCATTATATTCGATATTTTTTACATATCGATTGTTTCGATATCTTTCCGATATCGATAACCAAATCTAGATATTACCCAGTTCTCAACAAACATATATGGGTATCATATCACAATTACTCTGTAAAAAGAACTTGAGAAGATTTTCAATTCAAACGAATGTATTCAATTCTCTCTCAATAACTTTATAATCTTTGCTAAATTGATGTATAACCCTATATGATTAGATCGTCCAAAAAGTTCAAACTCAATTTCCTTTATCTTAACATGATGTCGCAAGTACTTTGAAGTTTGTCTCACTGCAATATTCTAAGAGGTGTCACCATGTGACGTCAACACTTTACATCATTACTCTTGAAACTATAAGGACCGGATGTACATGGAGAGGTTTGTATTCAAAGGTGACGTTGTACATTTTCCTCCTCTTACCTTACATACCGACATGTGTTCATAATGCAATAATAGGTTACAATAATGTACTGCAGAAATAATAGAAACAGCAAATTTTTATCAGAAGTCTCTGTAATTTTCTGGGTTCGATTCACGACGATCAAACACGTATTATAAAAATGATCCGTTAATTATTAAATTGAAAGAAACAGAATTTTCATTCCACATTGAAATAGAGATCTGAATCTTCACTATTACACAGTAATTTTTTTCTTCTGTTAATGTTCTACCTAGTGGCGTATTTAGGGGGATGGCTATCGGGCTCAAGACCCTCCCGAAATAATTTCATTATTATTATTATTTCGCATTATACGTATAACACAAATACTTCTTACTGATTCTCAAGCCCCCTCCCCCGAAACAAGATCCTAAATATGCCACTGGTTCTACCTAAATGTTATCTTTTTCTATCCTTGCCTACAAACTCCGACAAGGAGCGGATGAAGAATCCGTTTCTTGGTGGTTATCAACTCTTTTCAACGTCAGGATTTCTAATTTTATATTATTACTAACAGAATATTCGTTCTTCGCACGGGGAAAATAAGTTTCATATTGGACATAAAGGGCTAAATTTGGGTTTAAACGGCATCGGAAGTGTCACTGTTCGTATCAGCGACCCCAAAAACTATGGATTCGACACTAATATCGGTCATTTTCGATATTATATATATATATCGCCCTTCCCCAATTTGCGAGATTGAATTTGGGTTTAAACGGCATCGGAAGTGGTCACTGTTCATCTCAGCGACCTCGAAAACTATCGTTTTGGCACTAATATCAGTCATTTTCTATCATTTTTAAATGTATCACCCCCTTCCCTAGGCTGCATTGTTAAAGTGAAATGATAAAAACCACCCCAGGTCGGAACCTCATCTATGTTGAAAATTTGATCGAGCTCGGTCGGATTGTTCAAATTATGAAGTCACATAGTCACTTTAATTATATATATATAGATTATTATTATTATTATTATTATTATTATTATTATTATTATTATTATTATTATTATTATTATTATTATTATTAAAGAAAATAACATTCTTGTTTCTAGATTAATGCAAGAGTGTGATGATATCAACATAGTGAGTATTGTTAAGCCTGGTGCAAAACTAAATAACGTTAATTCATGTAAGGACCACAATCATTTTCAGACACTGGTACTGTTGTACTTACAGGAGGCATTAATGATGTGCCAAGAAATGAGTTCGAAGATGCTGTCCATGTTTTGAAGACTACACACAGCATTCTCACTCACAGAAATGTAACTGTAGTTAAAATTTACCTGCACCTACATGATCTATTGAAGAGATTTTATGTTATTTCAGTAGTACATAGAACAAACAGCACTATCAATAAAGTTTGTACTTGATTTAATAATGTGCAAGTTTCAGATATAAGTAGTCTTCCACGGGAATTTCACATCAAACACGGTTTGCATTTAAATAATTTAAGGAAAGTGTCATGTATGTGTAAATTTAAGCAATATGATTGAAGCGCAGAACAGGAATAGGGATTCCATTCCCCTCACATGTCTTCGGAATGAAAATGTTACAGTATCATGTGTGGCCGGACAAAATGTAGAAAATACAATTTTTTTTAGCACACGAGACGAAAAATTTGAACCGAAGATAGCTAATACAATAAAAAATTTCCATCAGAATGTACTGTACAAGGGATCCAGAATAAACTCGAATACTTTGAAGTACTTTTAGCTGATGATTTGAACGCTGCAACCCATCGGTGTATAGTGTTTCGATCTGGGACCGTACCTCGACGTTCGACATTAAAACTTTCAACGGAAAGGACGTTGAACTGTGGCCTAAAGAACTGCTCGACCGCAAACGCACGATGCTCTACGTTCCAACGCTTCATAGCGACTGAAACTGCATTGCCTGAGCTGTCTGCCAACGGTTAGCTCAAAATCAATATCCCTACTCATCGCCGAGTACTAGCAGCTTAAAAAAAAAAATGCATTTCCTCTGCTCCACCCTGTATAAGGTTATTTGTCATAGGAACGTTGGGTAAATGATACACTTATCAAGGAGGTAAATTTTGAGAACTGTAACGCAATTACTAATTTTTCTCGTATCTTATACGAGCGTAGGGATGTATGAATCTTTGTTTACAATCGTTTAAAAGCATCTGAAATAGATATTAGGAAATTTCCTTGTGGAAATGACTTTGAAGCTGTAGCCATTAATATGCCAAGTGTTACCGTAACCTTTGTATTATATGCACTTATAGGTCGCCATCTAGCATATTTACTTTTTTTTTTTTTTTTTTTAAAGGAAACTCAAAGCCTCTTGATTTTGTAAGAAAAGACTTTGAAAAATGATCATCTGTGGTGAATTAATACGCGTAAATAAATAAAGAAAGAAAAAAGAAAGAAGAAAGAAAGAAAGAAAAAGAAAGAAGAAAGAAAAAGAAAGAAAGAAAAAAGAAAGAAAGAAAAAGAAAGAAAGAAAAAAGAAAGAAAGAAAAAGAAAAATAAGGAAAAAAGAAAGAAAAAAGAAAATGAAAGAAAAAGAAGAAAGAAAGAAAAAAAGAAAGAAAAAGAAATAAAGAAAGAAAAAGCTTGTCAACATCTTTGCAATGACTAACCGAGAACCACTGTTTCCCCCAAGAACTGCTGATGTCTAATGAAGCAAATTTTTTCAAGACTGGATATGTTAATAAACAAAACTTTCGGTACCGGTATTGAACTCAGGAAAATCCACGACGTTTACATGAAAAGTCCCAGGAGAGTCCAAAAGTTGTGGTAAGGTGTGAAGGTATGTACTTGGCATGTGTGGGAGTTATTGGTCTTTTATTTTTATTTTTTAAGGATGACGTCGGACACGTAGCAACTGTGAATACTGACTGCTAGTGCAAAATCTTGCAGAATTTCTTCATACCGGCATTGCAAGTAAGAGAGTTGCTGAATACCATTTGGTTTCGGCAGGATGGTGCAACGACAGACACACACACACACGGCACGGCAAAGTACGACTGTACTTGGAGAAATGTTTCCAAACCGTGTAATACCCCCGCTTTGGCGTCATCTCGTACCCCAGATTTAACAGCCCCGGATTACTCCTCTGGGGTTATGTAAAGGAAAAGGTCTCTGTCAATCGTATCCAGACAATTGACGAACTTAAGACTTTCATTTTCCGTGAAATAAGCGCCATTCCACAGGATATGTTGAGGCGTGTTATGGAAGCTTTCTAGCATTGCCTTCAGCAGTGTATCTAGGCAAACAGAGGACATTTAGAGGAAGTTATTTCCAAGGTGTAGTGAGGTCTGTCGA
Organism: Thermobia domestica; assembly: GCF_964235325.1. Lineage (NCBI taxonomy): Eukaryota > Metazoa > Arthropoda > Insecta > Zygentoma > Lepismatidae > Thermobia > Thermobia domestica. The sequence continues at coordinate 107,411 of NW_027656097.1, read as the reverse complement.
TTTATGTATTGTATTTCATAACTGTATTAAATTACTAGTTGCATTCACCATGCTTCTCTTATAGTGTTGTAAATAGAAAAAAAAACGTTCGTATTTTTTCAGAAATGTACGTTTTTTTTAGAAAAAAAAACATTGCCTCTCGTTTTTTTTCTAAATTTCGTTTTTTTTCAAATAGTCATTTCTAATGCAACTTAGTCTATTTAAGTATTAAATATTCTTATGTAGGTATAATCACCGTAAAATGCAACATAAATTAAACGCTAGATACTGATACGCTACAAATATTTTACAATTTACATAAATGCCATACCTATTAACAATTCGGGTTTCAGCAGTTTTCATCAATATCAACTAAGAAATAAAAGTAGAAATGAAATTTTGTTTTTTCGTGAAAGCAGGCCTTTAATAAGTACGAAAATAATGTCACGAACAGTATAAAATTCAAATAACTTGTCTAATACTAATTTGCCTAATAGTATTTTTCTAAATGTCATATATAAATAATTTGTCGACTAGATATATATGATATGCAGAGCCGGCTCTACCATATATGCAACACGTGCATTTGCGTGGAGCGGCAAGTTTGGATGGTCCGATAAAATCTGTCATAAGTATATTATTTAAATTAAATATTTCTTGTTGGAAACAGACTTCATGATGATGGTAGTTACATTTACTAAGCTGACCTATTTGAATACTACATTCATAAATTATGTTTAGGTTGCATTAGTTTAAGGCCACATGGACAATGTTAAAGCAAATGGTCGAATAAATCCTAGCACAAATTGCTTGATTGTTGCCAAATGCAAGAATTCAGTTCTCGAATAGTAGTGGATATCTGTTCCATTTAGTAAGTTATCACAGTTTTGATATGACAACTAGTCTTGTTTTTGTCAGAAACAAGTTCCTTATCATTGGAGATAGAAACAAGTTTTTTTTTTTTAAAAAAAAAAAAAAAAGTTAACAGATATTGAAGAGAAATCAAGAAATAAAGATAAAAGAACTAGTTGCACTGGAATTGCAAACTGATACATTGAGATTGAAGCTCGATAGTGAATTCTATAAAAAGGATTACCATATTTCCTCTGCAAGTGTGTTTGCTTTATCTTTCATTAACGTAATAGATTAATATTAAAAAAAGACACAACGGGATTGCATTTTTAGTAAGTATTTAAGCCTTTCTGAGTGCAACTGCACTTACCCTCACCTTTGTTGTTCATGCTGGAGTAGCATACTTAAAATGATGACTTTTAAGATTTATTCTTTCTGGAGAAAGGGGGAGGCGGCAAATTATGCCATTGCATGGGGAAACAAATTGACTAGGACCGGCCCGGATGACATGTATATAAAAGACATGAATATAGGATGACACAATGTGAAGTAATGCAGGGTGTTTCAAAATTAATATTAGGGTTTTGAAACTTTGTAGTATCTATTACAATTAACTTACAATTATAAATATTATATCAAATGAAAGAGCAACTCAAACAGTTTTGTACGCACGCATGTACATGCATTGTTTCTTCTGTCTGCCGTTAGAAAAAGCATGCAGCAAAGACGTAGACTAGAAAGTTTTTTTGTGTTTTAATAAAGACTGAATCTGTACAGTGCAACGGTCTGTGTGAAGAATATTGAGGAGACGCTTGCAACTACGTCCTTATCCTTTGAAGTTGCTACAGGTCTAAAGCCTACAGACTACGATTTACGTGCCAATTTCGCAAGTGAAATATTGCTGCATAACAATGAAGATTTTCTGGATCGTGTCGTCTTCAGTGATAAATTGACATTTCACCTAAGAGCTAATGTGAACACTCAATGTTTGTATCTGGCCGTCAGCAAATCCTCAGGAGATGGTACACTTGAAACGAGACTCCCCTAAATTGAATGTGTTTTGTGCCATATGGCGAAAAATTTTTTGGGCCTTTCTCGCCTATCGACTAGATGTGTGCCGTGTGACAAATGAATCTCACATTGAACACTTGTAGCAAAGACTGTTTGAGGTGCTCTTTTACTTGATGTATTGCTTATAATTGTACGTAAAATGTAATAAGTACTACGAAGACTTAAAACCCCAAAATTCATTTTGAAACACCCTGCATTTCTCACTAACAGTGTTGGAACTAAGATGTAAAAAGGAGAGAAAATTTTCCTTATAAAGTTATTGTTTACAACAATGATATTATTATTAGTCGAGACTATAACTACAACACGAGTTAGTTATCAAATGTATACTCGGTGGCCCAGGTAGCCAAAGTGGCACACACGGATGTGTCATACGTTTAATCCGCTCCTGTGTGGACACTAATTAATATATCGGGATATTATTCGTGCAAAATATAGTTGGACTATAGTTTATCATATTTTTTTTTCTTCTGGGGTCGAATTTCCTTCTCAAATTTCACCCCAGTCAAAAATTCGAGAATTTTCTAATTTCGAATTTCCTTTACTTCTTTTTTCCCTGTAGTTTCCTTCGTTGTAGAAAGACCTCCTTATACTTGCCAGGTAGATACCTCGGATGGATACCTAACTGTTGACATCAATTGGACGGGCCTGCGCGCAGTGTTGCCAATAAGGGAAATTAAAGTTTCCTAAATTTGGGGAAAAAATTAGAAATTTTTGTTTATAAATCCGTACCTATACGTCCGAGTGCAAGTCAACTTACGCCAATCGAACATTTGTCCTTACTTAACAAACGCAAGTACAGATCGTTACAATGGGGTAATTAGGGAACGCACGAAAAATTCATATTTAGGTTCTAACCCTTGGTTTTTCTAGTTTTTCCCTACTTTTCTGTTTACAGTAATATATTTTTGGTAATTATAAGTTTTGTTCCTTAAATATCGTCATAATACTTGTAGTATATATTAGTGGTGTACCATTATTTAATTTAAGATAGTTTGTGTCTGTCTGGTAGCAGTGTTACCAGCTACAGAAAATTTTAATTCCAGATTTTAGGGGGAAATTTTGGAAAAATTATATGTTTTGTCTCTATTATTTCCCTCTTGTTGGCTATATTGGACCAAACGTACCAGTATCTGGAAGTCTCGTCTTTGCTCTACACAACGCACTATAGAAAGTTTCAATAGGATAATTAGGGGAAGTACAGTAGACCTTGTTCTCTAATTGGGAAGATAACTGTGATTTTTTTAAAGGTAGAATGAGATATTTTTTATTGACATGCTTACTTTATTAGATATCGTCACAATACTTGCAGGATATATTAGAGGGATACCAAAGCTTATTTTAAGATAGTTTGTGTGTAACTGATACTAGTGTTGCCAGCTACAGAAAATTTTAATTCCAGATTTTAGGACAAATTTTGGAAAAAATCCCTTTTTTATTTCTATTATTTCCTTCTTGTTGGCTACATTCGAACACACATACCAGTGTCTCACAGCCTCATCCTTATCGTACACAGCGCACCATAAAAAGTTTCACTAGAATAATTAGGGAAAGTACAGTTGATGTTTATAATAAACCATGTTCTGTAAATGGTAAGAAAAGGGTGAATTTCTGAGGTAGAATGAGATTTTTTTTTTAAATTTCATGCTTACTTTGTTATATATCGCCATGATACTTGTAGGATATATTTTTGGAGTACTTAGGGCTATTTTCAGATAGTTTTCGTCTGTCTGATGGCAGTGTTTCCAGCCAAAACAATCAATTCCCGCTTTTAGGTGAAAAATTCGGAAAATTTCCCTTTTCCCTTTCTATTATTACCCTCTTACTGGCTACATTGAAACAAACGTACCACTACCTGAAAGCTTCCTCTTTGCCCTACAGAACGCACCATAAAAAGTTTCAATAGGGTAATTAGAGAAGTGTAGCCCCGGCATATTTGATTTTTGCTTGTGAGGTGTAAAAAGTGTCAAAATTTCACGTGTACGACAGAATTTTTTCTTTTCCTCTTTGGATGGAAGCAAGCGATTTCAGGATTTCACTGTACACCAAAGATTTTTTTAGGCGACTTGAACCCATATAGCAGCAGTGGTACTAGATACAAAAAATTTTGAAATTCGGTTACGGAATTTTTTAAAAATTTTTACCCCTACATTTCCCTCAGTAATTTCCCATCCATTGGCAACACTGCAATGCAACTTACACCAAAAGATAGCCACATCCATTTTCTAAAAAACAAGGCCCTAACCATATCAATCGAATGGATGGTTTTTGAGCAATAAGTCACTAACTGGAAATGTAGGAAAATGCCAAAAATGACCTTGGGCCGAAAGGAATAATCACACAATTTTGCTAGTATATAGGTGCAAAGAAACAAAAGATTTGTAAGTTACGAGGGCTTCGACTCAAGTTCTGTTATTTCAATAATCTGCGACGTAAATCAATAAATAATAGTTGCCAGAAAAAAAACAGACATTTGAAAAAAAACATGAAAAAGAACGATGTTTTTTATTGAAAAAAAACTTCACAGAAAAAAAAACCGTTTTTTTACAACACTATTCTCTTATCATTTGAAGTTGGTAGACATAATACACGTCACCCTGTTTCTCAATTGCTCGAGATTTTTTTCTTTTTTCATATTCCCCACCGTATAGCTGTTTTTTTTTTTTTAAACGTGTTTATTAGATCCAGTTTGGTTTCTATGAGGCGCCCTCCAGGTATAAAATTGCCGACCATTTCTCGGACACCCGATGTGAAGTGATATGAGGTTCGTTCAGTTTGAAAAGATATTCTTTATCGCAAACGAAGAAACCGTGCTCCTTGCTGCTTCTAAATTGTTTGATTAAAATATCACAGAACATATTACAACACCCAGATAGAACCAGCAAAGGAAGTGACATTCTCGAAAAACAATTTGTTCTCTTTACTGCTACAGATGCTGCAACAATACTGTCTGTTAAAACAGTTGTTTCTTCACAGCCCATTCAGAATACCAAATATCTCTCACGTTACACGAAGTTGTGAGTCATACTATTCCTTCACACCATTATCACATGTAAATGCACTGACCTTTAGGCAACTGAACGGAGAATACGTTAAACTTTTGCTTCAATGGCGGAGCAGAAAAAAAAAGTCGTTTCACGCTGATTCGCAACTTGTATTTTCTTTCCTTTGGGCATAGTCATGTTGGTGTGTGAACTTTATTAGGTGGACTGACCATCTATGACGTGCTTCCACGTTCTTTTACTCTAGCTTACAATTTCAATTATTACTTCTAGAATTACTAGCAGATCCCCCTTTCCCTTCGTGTTACTGCGTTCAATGTTCTGTGTTCCTCCTGTGTCTTGTATATAAATTTTGTCTGTATCCGAAGTCTGGTACAAAATTCGAACCTCGTATGGGAATATTTAATGAACCATCCCACCCTTTTTTTTTTCTTCTAGGTTAAGTGTCAATATATGCTGAAACACGTGTTTAATTATTTTAAATGAATGAGGTCAAATATCAAATGTAATGTCTGTAGCCTTAAGAGTCTTCATCCCGGCGAAATTAAAATACCGCTAATTTTACAGTAATTATGTGATATCTTCAAATAGATAAAAGATAATCGAAATATGGAACAAGAGCGCCCTAGACAATATCATTCTACATGAGAAACCGTTATCACGACTCACTTATCTGCTTTCGATTTTTTGAAAATCGGCATTTATTTTCGCGTTTCTAAACAGCTGAAAACGGAAAGCCACTAGGTGACTTGTGATAACGGTACCTCACGCAAAATAATATTGTCTAGGGCGCTCTTGTTCCATATTTCAATTATATTTTATCTATTTGAAGATATCACATAATTACTGTAAAATTAGCGGTATTTTAATTTCGCCGGGATGAAGGCTCTTAAGGAATTCCGACATATTGACAGCTTACTTTAATACGTAATTGTAGTTCCCATTTCACCCCTTCCACGGAGAATTTCCAACTCCCTTTTCTTCTTTTCTAGGTCACATATCAGAAAACAAGCCTAGCAAAACCCCACGCAATTTGGCGTCCTCCTTTTCCAGAAAGAACAAATCTTAAAAGCCCCGGTTTTAAGTATGTTACCACCAGTGGTGTATTTAGGGAAGGGGGCTTCCGGGCTTAAGCCCCCCTCCCGAAATCTTACTTACTATAGTAAAGTATATGAAATATCTTGCAGAATTTTCACATTTTCAGGCAAAGGCCCCCCTCCCCCGAAAGTTAGCAAAGCTCTCCCCGAAACAAAATCGTAAATACGCCACTGGTTACCACCACCATGAACAACAAAGGGGAGGGAAAGCGTACTCGCACAAAGAAAGGCCTAAACATTACAATCGCGTTGTGTCTTCTTTCCCCTTTAAATGATAATCTATTATGTTAGTGAAAGATAAAGCAAGCACACCTGCAGAGGAAAGATAGTAATCCTTTTCATAGGATTCAATATCGAGCTTTAATCTCAATATATCAGTTTGCAATTCCAGTGCAAATAGCTTTTTTATCTTTATTTTTTCATTTTCCTTCTACATATATATATATATATATATATATATATATATATATATATATATATATATATATATATATATATATATATATATATATATATATTTTTTTTTTTTTTTTTTTTTTTAAAGAAAAATACTTGTTTCCAACTTCAATGATAAGGAACTTGTGACAAAGACAAGACTAGTTTTCATATCAAAACAGTGATAACGAACTAAATGGAACAGGTGTTCGCTACTGTTCGAGAATTGAGTCCTTGTATTTGACAACAATCAAGCAATTTATGGTGGGATTTGTTTGACCACTTGCTCTAAGCACTGTGCATATGCAGGGGCGTCATTTAGGGAGGGCAGGAGGAGGCAATTGCCCCCCCCCCCAAGAGTTTGAGTAATACATATACTTTAATGGATTGACTACTAATATACTAGTACAAACGTGACAGTCTTCTTATGTCGATGGTGCTCTTGCCCCCCTCAAGCGAAGTCTGAAATGACGCAACTGTGCATATGACCTTAAAATAATGCAACTTAAATATGATTTATGAATGTAGTATTCAAATAGAAGATAAGCTTAGTAAAGTTAACTCCAACCATCATGAAGTCTGTTTCCAACAAAAAATATTTATTTTAAATAATATAGGCCTAGTTATGTCAGATTTTGCCACTGTCGAAACATACCGCCCCGTGCAAATGCACATGTTGCACATGTAAGAGCCGGCCCTGACTTCAAGAGCCACATTTCATGTTTCAAAACTAAAATGACTCCGACATATAGGCGAGGAACCAACATTTCACCCTCTTCCAAGTCAAATTTTGATAAATCCTTTTTATGGTACCTTATGCCACAAATTTTGTGCATTGAGAAAATTTCAAGTTTTTAGCCTAAGTAATCTGGTCTAGGCGTTTGATCAGTCAGTCAGTCAGGACTTCATTTAGACTTCTAACATTTGCGATGCGGACGTGTTGGTACTGTTTTAGAACGGCTATGTCCGTCCGTCTACCTATCGACAAGTATCAGCATAAACGGAAAGAGATATTGAGAACAGTCTTTTTTTCTTTTTCAATCGGATTAACGTTCCAAGGAAAGGTTCTTGCTATTCCATCAACATTTTATTCAAATCGGAAGTGGTTATAATTAACCATATCCAATTTCAACGTTGATCCCCATACAGGAAAACAGAGACAAGCTGTTTTCTAGAACAATTTATCGTCCCAAGAATAGATACCATCACATCCGTTAACTCCATATTCAAAGAGGAAGAAATTCAACTTTGATCGTCACAGAACAGAAATGGTAACAGATAGCGACAAATGTTTTTTTTTTTAATCTATTCAGCATCCTAAGCATGGGTTCTACCTTCTCTGCTAGAGCCTTTTTATTTCAAGTGCGCCCCTGCTGGCACTGCAGTCGATGTCCCCCCCCCCGTACCTCCGTCGAAAGAGCAGGGACAAATTGCTGTGGCAGATATCCTTCAATACTTGGATGAGGACAGGATTGCCACATTGAATTATTTTACTGGCTTCACTGTGCACTGTCTTGTTAGCTATTCTGAGTAGCCTACGATCTTCACTCGCCAAGAACAAACGACTGAATGACAAACTGCTAACACAGTGAAGGTCATTCACTTCTTTCCTCAAAGCAAATGGAAGGTTTCCTCCGCAAGGGAGTGGGGCCGAAGTATGTTTCACATATTTTCCGAAGGCACACTTGAAATAGAAAGTACACAGCCTCTATTCAAACCTTAAATGATAGAAATCAATTGCCCCGATTTCAACGTTGAGCGCCATAGACAAAAATGGTAATAGTTAGAGACAAGCCGGTTATGGAATTGATTCAGCGTGCCAAGAAAATATAAAATGATTTTGTCATGTTTCAATAAGACTCGTAGTTATTGTACAATGTCGTTTCTTGGGTTTACAATGAAAATTTTTCTCCATTATCTTGAAAACTACGCATGAGGACTTATAAGGCAACCAAGAAAGTTCTTCCGCTTTTTGTGGAGGTCTGTGTTCAATTGGCCCTCACACCCTGAGTTGAATGCGAATAGAGATAAGACGAAGGTCAGTTGTTGGTGTCGATATATCCAACATACCAGCTGGTTGTGGCAGTTCAGTTACACCGTGAACTTGCGTAAGGACAGAGTGAACATTGGACCTCCACAGAGCCTTATAAGGGCGCGTATGCTGTACGAGTTCAGACTGGGCTGAAACACCGCTGCAGCGGGACGGAAGATATGTCAGGCTTTTGGTGAGGGAGTCGTGACTACGCAGACAATGCAGCGGTGGTTTAACAAGTTTCAGGACGGTGACGAAACACTTGATGACGCACCATGTGCCGGAAGACATGTACAAAATTAAGATCTTCAGGCAGCAATTGAGGCGAATAACGCCCAAGACATGTGAGAAACTGAGATTACAATTCAGTGGAGTGGAGAAACCATTCGGCAGCACCTTCATCAACTTGGGAAGCACTAAAAGTTGAGTCGATGGGTTCCACATGATTTGACTCTGGGCTAGAAGGCAACGCGAGCAGACACCTGTGTTTCTTTGCTGTTTCGTCTGAGGAAGGAGCCATTTCTCGATAGGGTGTTGACATGTGATGAGAAATGGGTCCTGTACGAAACCCTACGGTGCCGTCATCATTGGTTAGCATCTCATGAACCGGTTCCAAAACAGCCGAAACCAGCACTGCACCAGAAGGTCCTCTTGTGTGTTCGGTGGACTGCTCCCAACATCGTGCATCGGGAACTGCTACCAGTTGGTCAGAGCATCAATGCAACTGTGTGCTGTCAGCGGTTGAGCCGTGTTTTCAAGAAAAACTCAAAACTCTGGAGCCAGTATTTCTGAATCGCAAAGATGTCCTTCTGTTACAGGACAGCTCTAAGCTCCACGTGGCTAGGATGATCCGGGACACCATTTTACACCTTGGATGGGAGACACTATTGCACACACCAGACTCTCCGGACACTGTACCGTCCGATTATCACCTGTTCCATTCCTTGGATAATCACCTTAGAGGACGCCAGTTCAAATCCCTAGTAGATGTGCAAAATGCACTTGATATCTTCTTCGCTTCACGGCCAACCAAGTTCTACTGCGATGGTATCCATGGCCTTTCAGAACGTTGGCAGAAGCTGGTCGATGCTGATGAGGACTATTTTATCTTCAAGGTACGTCTTAGGAGACATATCGATATTCGAATGAGGTGGGTGAAAAAAGCGACAGAACTTTCTTGGTTACCTTTATATACTCGCTATGTAGGGGAGACCGGGGCTAGTTGTTACAATTTTCAAATTTTAATTTCTTGTGAAGTACATACTGCACACAGAGATAAAAATAAACTCACATTTTATACATCGGTCCTTTGTCAACATTTTAGAGTGAGTATTACTTTGCTGTGCATTGTGTAAAACCCACAGTTTGCTACTTTATGCACGCAGATGAAACGTAACAATTTACCCCGAAGTCGGGTAAGTTGTTACACACGCTGGGGCAAGATGTTACAAAATACATGTTAACGAGAAACTTACTCTTATGTACATAAATTATGAAACTGCAGAAAAGTCAAAGTAAAAAATAAGCAAAAATGTATAAAGTTTTTAAAAATGAAACGTTTATTTAGACAATGATGTATTTTTGTTGTAGGCTATCAATAATTGTGACAATAACATATGCTACATTTTGTGTTAATGTTAATATAGCGTTGGCATACAAGTAACTTGCTTAACAAAACATCAGAATAAATTTAGTTTATTTTTTATAAAAAAAAAAACTCTTGATGTTCATACTCTCTAGATATTATCAGTTAAAGAATAGGTCTAATGGCAAATGTGAAAGGGCAGGTTAATTAGCGTTGTGTCACTCAGAATTTAAAAATGACACACAATAAGGAGACTTAATTTTCATCATCTGTTGTTACGTCATTCCCATCAGAGGAACAGTGAATACAAATGTAAAATTGATCATTACCTGCACATCTCTCATGTGCCCATCTTTTACATTCTAGACATTGAACCCAGGTTTCTCCAGGCTTACTCTTTGAGTATGTACCTAAACAAAATATACAAAGGCAATCTTCATTGTCGTCTTCCTCGCTGGAAGATAGTGTAATTCTTTTTGGCCTAGGCCTATGTGATTTCTTCGTTCGCTCTTCTTTGAATTGCAGCATTAATTTCTTTTTGGAACATGCTTCTTTCCTTGATTTTCTTTCCTCCTCCTCTTGCTGCTCTTTACATAACATTTCCTTAACCGGTGTATCCGTGGGGACTGCAGATTTCCTTTTCTTTCTTGTTTGTCCTACGTTCTTCCGAGGGAGAGCCTTTGGAAAAGGACGAAGTGTTTCTGGAGTAGTAACGGTAGTCCTATTTTCATCTGGAGAGTCTATGGCAGAACAACTTGTTGAAGGCAAGTCATTTGGATGGTTGTCAAAGTTGGACGATACGATTTGTTGATTTCTTGGTTCGACAGGGAAAGATCTTTCAGTAACATTAGCACTCAAAAAATCAGGCTCTGTGTACACATTTCGATTGAAAGGCCATATACCAAATTTCTTAAAACCTGCCACAATATTTTTCTGATTCTAAGAACAACCAAGAGCTTCCTTTGCAATGCATGGAACGTTGTAGATTGATATGGGTGTTCCAGGATGGAATTCATCCAATCAGAGCAAGCGGTATATTTCTTGAAAGCGCCATACACACTGAAGTCTAATGGCTGAAGGCGGTGGGAAATATGGGGTGGAAACGATATAATACAATGCCATTCTCTTTACAGAAATCCAGTACTGACAGGGACAAATGAGAAATATTGATGTCCAAGGTTACTAGTACGGGAGATTCGGGAGAAGATGACACATTTCTGTGAATATATCGCATGAATTCCAGAAAATTTGGACCCATTATCCATCCAGTAGGATGAGCAGCGCCTACACAACCAGCTGGTCCCGAACTAATGAAGTGGAGTTTGAACTCCACGCGGGGGAAAACAAACATTGAAGGCACGAAATTTCCTATCGCATTTACTGCAAGAACCATGGTAACAACTGTCCCTCCTATAACTAACAAACTGAGTTCTTCCATTTGATATTTGCTCACTTTCATTCTTTCTCTTTATGTATCTCTGCAGTGTCAAAATTTATGTGATGTTCTTCTGCAGTTTTCCTTAGCGATTTACCCTCTTCAACCTCCCTTGCTTCTGTCATATATATTTCTTCCTTTGCTTTTCCTATCTGTGTCTTCCTCTTGTACGTTCGAACCATGCTATTACAGAAAATGAATGCAGGCTACATTAGAATATTTAAAAAAATATATTTCGTATATATATGCAGTATTTTATACGGGGCACATTGTTACAGTGTAGCAACTTGCCCCAACGCCGATGTCACAACTAGCCCCCTCCGACGCCATTTTACATCATTTCATATTACGCAAAAGCTTCAACAAGTAACACGGTGATAGCATGCAGGCTTATAGTTAACGAACATTAAAATGAAAAGCATATATTACATACAACTTACCTCCTGTTTTCTTTGTAGGTATGTACAAGGAAACGAAACTCAAAAAAATTACTTTTCACCACAGAAAACAGAAAATTCGCCATAAAACGCTTCAATGAAAAACCTCAACAATGGAAGTAACTGTGCTTCCTCTTCCCCGGCCGCGTCACGTGTTACGGTGGTTGAATGGCTCGTTCGCGTTGCCAATACCACGAAAAACACAGTGTTGCAACATCTCTTCTGTAACAACTAGCCCCGGTCTCCCCTAATTATGTTCAGCTCATTAAGATCTATGGATTGATATATGTATCTCATTAATGAACATATTTTTCTTCACTGAACATTAATAGCGTTGTAGAATACATAAAAAAAACTAACTTCCAAAGAGTATGGCATTTTTTCGTGCGACACTCAACCTCGGATTATGCTAGGTTATAAAATTAGCACATGAATGCAGTAATTATCACTCAATTTGCAAAGCTGGTTAGAAAGTAGTGCCCGTGTCTCAACTTCTCTCTCTCGATCATTGTTCAAAATGTTCTTTGAACTCAATTGTTCTAAACTATGCCATTTTTTCTGCAACTGTTGATTAGCACACAGTGTTTAAAACACTATTAGCTGTGTTAAGCAATTATATGAAAACAAAGTGCAAAGTTGCAAAAAAAAATTAATTACTGCAAATATAATTATAGTCGCGTCACTGTATGAACCGTCCTTCAGTTACGTAGCACTACCATCTAAAACCAAAAGATGTCGTTGGCTGCTGATGACTTCATGCCCTTGAAAGCATTCGGTTGCCACGTCACTTCAATAAAAAAAGCCATACAGCTGGGAAAATTCAGGGGCTGTGAGCTAAACTGCAACACAGTATTAACTCCACGTGCTTCCAGGTCAGCAAAGGTAAACAAATGGTTTGAACCAGGCCGGTAATAATAGCGGAGGAAGTATTACCTGACCATCGAACGAGTGCGGGCGGCCGGTTTTGGAACTAAAATGCAAGCAGCAGTGTTTCTAACCGGATTACTTGTAATCAGTCTATCACAGTTTTATTTTATTTTATTTTTTATTTTTATTTATTTATTTATTTTTGTCTGTTCGTAATGAACAACTTCACACATATGCTCAAGTCAGGGTCAGATTCAGGTGGGGGAGGGGGGCGATCGGGGCAATTGTCTCCCAGGATAGCATATTTAAAAAAAAAAAAACCTAAGAATTTTGCCTTTGTATTATAAATGTAAAATGAAACCTAAAATAGGTAGGCCTTACTTTTTTTTTTTTTTTGTTTTTGTTTTACGTTGCAGAAGTCAAATAATAAATTGCAAGAAATTACTTAAATTGGCGTTCTGGCTCAAAAAAATGTTCACCTTCGAAATCGCAGGAGGCCATTTCTGTTCTAGAAATTGCAGACAATAGCTACTTCTCCTTTTCTAAAGTTGTTTTACTTTTTTTCTTTTTTTGCAATGCACCCTTACCTTGATTTGACCTCGAACGACCAACCCCCAAACATTCAGCCTGTATCCGCCCTTGGCTCAAGTTAAGACAAACAGTTTCAAATATTATTGAAGTTATTTGCAGAACATCTTAAGTAACAAGCAAAAACATCAATAACAAAAAAATATAACTCCATATTAACTTGCGAACAAACTAACGGGAGCAGCGTTTTACAGGTTGCTCCTGTTTTATAATGACATCGAATAAAACGAAATCAATTTTTATACAATCTTTTTAATACACGGTAGAAGCTCACTGAATTGTCAATTGTGCTATGTTGTTCTTAAATTGGTAATTTCCATTCATATATCACTATTCACAATACATCTGCATTATTGCAGGAATAGTTCACTACAATCTTCATTAAGCGGAAAGACTTTAGGCTATGCATAACATCTAAACTGCAACTTTTAAAAACCGTTGGATACACTGCAGAGTGAAACTCTCCTCTCCTCTGTCCCACCGCGCTTGCCAAGAAACTGATGTAAACACAACAGAAGCGCCATCCTCCCAAAACCGCACTGCTATCCTGGTCAGGTAATACTGTCAAATGATTCAAATCGGAAACGTTGTCTATTTCTCAGGTCGCTCATTATCATTCAGAACTTTTCCCAGATTTTTGTGTTTCAACTTTATTGAAACCACGCGCTAGCAACTCATAAGCAAATACCAAATAGTAAGAAATTATTGTAGCTTTCGCTAACATCACTATCACTATCAGAAGCTATTCTCGGGAAAGAACAAGTAAGTGAAAAAGTGTTGGGTATAAAATCATGGTTGTAAAAGCTCACTTTTAACACGTGCTTAGCTCAACGCAGGCTGTAAAACCTGAGCTGAACTCACGCTCAAACTCAGCATTTTAAAATGAAGAAGCTCAGTTTACATTCGAAATTATTATTTTGAAACGTATGCATTTGCATAAGGAAATTTAAATATTCACTACTTAAAATTAACGATCCAGAACTGCGTTTGAAAGAACTTCATGTATTAGAATACATTAAGGTTGGTGTAAAGGGACAAGTTTTGGTGATAAATGTCACTACAGTCTTCGTGTCCCTCTCATGTATTTTTTACCTTTCACGAAAATTCATGATTTCTCTTACAAATTTCAACCTAGAAACTCCAAATTTTTTAGAGAAGGAACTTCATAACATATCCAAGGCAAGAATCCGTGCCGATTTTTGTTTTAAAAATTTTCTTCATTGTTGAAATGGCTTGATTGTTGAAATGGACATCCAAACCTAACAACATAACTATTTCAAGAATGAAGAAAATTTTAAATAAAAAAATCGGCACGGATTGTTGCCTTCGATAGGTTATGAAGTTCCTTCTCTAAAAATTTAGGATCTCTAGGTTGAAATCTGTAAGAGAATTCGTGAATTTTCGTGGAAGGTAAAAAATACATGAGAGAGAGACGAAGACTTAGTGACATCTATCGGCAAAACTTGTCCCTTTAAATCATCCTTAAGGAAAAATAGGAGCTTGAAATTCTGAAAATTGTCGGAACAATACAAAACAGGTACGAACTCGAGAATGAAATGTAGAATCAAGGGCATGTAAAATAAAATTAGTGATAATTTTGAGCTGTATGATATATTCCATTAATGAATTAGTAGTAGATAGTGTTGTCGAGGAGACTTCAGAAATGTCTTGTCTAGAAAAATTTTACAACGTACTTTTCGTGTCGATGTCGTGTCGTTTCTGACATTAGACATCTCTTGTCTAGTGCGTAATACTACCAACAGATATGGAATATGCACCAATTTACATATCGTGATGCACCATCGATCGTTTGAGGATAACATAATGGATTTTTTCTTATGCTTTATAGCCGTTCTGCGGGCCGCAGCGGCTCACTGGTAGAGGGTTAACCTAGAGTGCGTGAGGTCCCTGATTCGATTCCATTTCTCGCGAAATTGGCTTAGTGGTGGACAAACACCGTGTGCGTGTTTTTTCTTGTGGTTTTCCCACTTCCTTCATCCACCATTTCACTGAGTCTCCTTTAGCGTGCTCCATATGTATTGATTGATGGAATCTATAGCAGAAAATACTCGTGAAAACATCTTACCCGGTCTTTCGTTCTTGAGTTACGAGCATGGTCCTTTATTGTATCCTTCCAACACATTTTTGACAGAGCTATAGTTCACAAATGGCGTATTTGAGCAATTATGTTGGCCTCATTCTTTTCTTGTCTTCGTCTCAGGAATCATTTTCGAATTTTGTTGCTTTTGTATGTAAGTAGCTTGGTTGGATTGTAGTTTAGGATCTCTCTTGTAGCACCGTGAGACGTGGACCTGCATATTAACGTGGGATCCGAACCACGAGCTCCTGATGGGAATCGAACCAAAGTCTTCCGCGGCAGAGGCTCGTACACTAATCATGTAGCCACGAGGGAGCTCTATATGGGGATGGTAAAATATTAAATGTACATTTTTACAAGAGAGCAAAATACAAACTTTTGAATTGAATGTACAATACTTTCAGTTTACTCTTGAAAACGAAATAAAGGGTATTCGATAAAGAACGCAACATTTAAAATGCCCGCCATTTCTGTTCTAGTAAGTTGGCAGCACTGAACGTTACACGATTTTCATATATTGTCTTCGTGGTTAGTCGTCACGAATCGCCAATTAGCGCGTGATCGTCATCTGTTTTCTGTACGGGTAGGAATGGAGTGCTCACCACAATTGTAATAAGTTTTCATTATGACAACACGCTGTTCTGTCGTGAAGCACTAAATTCCTACCCGTATAGGAAACAGATAACGATCAAGCGTTATTCGTCGTTCCGTAACTACTAACCACAAAGACAACATATGAAAATTGCGTAACGTTCAGTGCTGCCAACTTACTAGAACAGAAATGGCGGGCATTTCAAAAGTTGAGTTCTTTCTGAGATACTCTTTATAATATAATGGCTTAATATATATACTAAATAGGGAATTTTTAATTAAGCCATTATTAACGTTTTCCAGCGTATTGATCTCAGTGTAACCAACTACCTGAAAGAAAACCAGAAAATGGCTAAAAAAGTGAGACTTCTCATGTTCTACCACTCTCGTCTTGATTTAATTCATGAGGTAACGATTTTCTTTCTTCTAAAAATGTAGATACAGCAGGACGTCGATAATCCGAACGCGGTCCCTAGAAGCTTCTTACATTTTGTCTTAGCGCTAGCGATAAACAAACAATAGTGTGTCCGTCGGCGTTGTGTGAAGTCAGTGTTTTTACAAAAGCTCATTCATATGTAATTGTTTGTCATACATATTTTTATTTTTATTTTCCCTTAGTCCTTTACAAATTAAGTTTTAAGCGTGAGTTACAAGAACAGTGTAATTTAGTGTACGTGCATATTCTTCAGAAACATTAAATGTAAGTAGCCTTACGTACGGCATTGTATTTACTGTATGTACTGTATAACCACTGTATCGATAAAAGAGCATAACGTACAGTATATTTAAGCCTAAATGGCATTTTCTTGGTCATTTTCGAAAATCCGAACTACCTGTGGTCCCAATTAGTTCGGATTTTCGACTTCCTACTGTATCATGTTTGGCCATTCTCGTATACATATATTCATTCATGTAAAAGATAAAAGATAACAAAAATAAAAGATGGAATGGTCGATGCTTAAAATATTCCATTAACATTTTCCTCTTATGGAGGAAAAAAGACCAAGGTGTATTATTTTTAGCCCAAGATTCCGATTCTGTCTTATCCACAAATTTCTACGCACAATATTGTCTACTGTACTAGATGAAGTTAATTAATTAAAACATTAGCTTCTAATTATTTCACATGAATTACATACTCCATCTTAACAACAAACTCATTTATCATAAAAGCAATTTTTCATTACTGTTATCGATTGAACTTGGACTCAAATTATTTTAGCATCCGTGTCACAAGTTGATTCTCCATTCCTCTGTCACTCAACAGACCACGCAGTAGTGAGTTCAAAGGTGTTCAAAAAAAAAAAAAAAAAAAAATCGTTCACTTATAGCAATAATAAGAAAGAACAGAAAAAATCTTCAAAATTGTGTAAATAACCGTAGTCACAGTATTTTCATGAATAATTTAACTATGTAATTGCATTCTGTTCTGCATTGTATCATACTCTGTAAATCTAGTCCTGGCTTTGTATTACATTTTGATGTCCGCTTTTGCACTGGTAAATCATATCTGTACAAGATATAATTAGAAATAAGGGAAATTAATTATTGAATGTTTCCTACAGCCATGGTGATGCAGTTGATATCATGTCTTTCTGTCAACCGGACTGCCCAAGTTCGAACACCTGTGGGCAGCGACGCAACTAAGCTAGTTGTTGTCAAGAAAACGCCTTAGCGCCCTCCCCCCCTCCCCGCTGACCAACCACACCGAAACTCTTCCCGACTACACCTGACATTGGCATCACACACTAAGTTTCTTATTCCACTGTTTTCTTCAAGTGGTAAAGCTTGGTTTCGAAACTGCAGTACGTAATTTAATTTTTAGTACAAAATAAAACATCAAACTAATTAGTATTTGATTGCCAAATAATCTGAAAGTCCATGCTTGACATATCCTTATAGTCTTATCATAATAACTGCAAATCACAATGTTTTTGAACTTATGTCGGGATGTGAGTAGGGTCTGTGTAGAATGAATCAACAGCCTTTAGAATAGAATATTTAATTATGACACAGTCAAGCTGTTGTCTCAAGTATTATACTCGAACATTTTGCAAATTTCTTAAATTGATGTAAGTTAAATTAAAACACAAAAAGACAGAATTAAAATTTAACTTTGCGAACTCCTTTGGCTGCAAAGGTTCTTACAATGTCCTCAAAAGGTAGTTTTGAAGCTAACTTATGTTCTCCCTACGGTTAGTGAGTCGTTGTTGTCCTGCTAACTTTCTGAGGTAATTTTTTTTTATAATCTTTAGTCTGCTAAAAGTTTTTCCCTTGCCTTATAGTGAAAACAAATATTTGTCGAATTGTGCGCCCCTTCAATCTGGCGCTCGGGGCACAAGCCCCGTTCCTCTCCCCTTAGTTACGCCACTGTCTGTGAGGCAGGATTTACTTTTCGTTCCAATGTGATTGAGGATCAGAAGTGAATTTCAGTGTATCTTTTTCTATTTACTGTGGGCTTATCTTAGCTTGTATGGTAAAGTTAAGGGTACGGAATACCTACCGGTACACACCTTTATTAACTTATTTATTTAGCCCATTGATTTATACAGGAAAGTATTCTATTTTGTTTGAAACGAATACGGATTTTAACGGTTTGACTCTACTGCTTTCTTCCGCAACTTTAGTTACCGGTAAA
Organism: Thermobia domestica; assembly: GCF_964235325.1. Classification (NCBI taxonomy): domain Eukaryota; kingdom Metazoa; phylum Arthropoda; class Insecta; order Zygentoma; family Lepismatidae; genus Thermobia; species Thermobia domestica. The sequence continues at coordinate 88,704 of NW_027656097.1, read as the reverse complement.
TGTTTTTCATTTATCAAAATGAATTTGCTTTAGGGGAGACTAGGGTAGTGCCAACCACTAGGGTAATACCGAACACCGCAGTTTTAGTTGAAGGATAATCTTTAAAAATCAGTCGATAGCGTTGCACTCTATCGGCAAGACTTGATAACGTGTAGCTCACAGCTCGATAACAGTTGGTTGATAACTCACGGTCCACATTCTTGCCAAAGTAAGCGTATTATACCTAGATTGTCAACAAATCAAGCAACATAATTCACGTCCCATTGTAGTAATGCACTCAACAAGCAATTCTAACCCTTAGGCCTACAGTAAAATGGTGTCTCTTGGGACAACGCTAGAAGACAGTTCTGCATTACCTCGGAATCGAATACCGAATAAGACTTAGATTCATGAAGATTGCAGTTTCTAGAAAAGAAAGCTAATGCATTCATTTGTGATTTCTGTACTTAAACCTAATGCAATGTTAGAGCTACTTCGCGGCTAAGCGGTTAGCGTAGGCACCTTTAGCGTAGAGAAACCCGGTTCGATTCCCACATGGAGCTCATGTGCATGAGCGCCCACAGGATATTTTCCAAGGGTGGGCAAAACACACACACACACACACACACACAATTGCTAGAATTAAACCTAACAAAACAAAACTGCATTGCTGTCAGCAAAAGAAACAACAAAGAGCGAAATTATCTTTTCAACTCAACTGACGGATACCATCATTCAAAATACTTAGCATTGCATGCAGCATCAGGTTGAATATAATTATTATTGCAAAATATTAAACATCACATGGGGAGAGAAGTAGATTAAAATCTTGGGGATGGGTTTGACTAAATTTTGTTACTCTAATCATTTAGTGAATATTGATTTAGTCGTCACCTCCCTGGATTTAGTCGTCACCAGAAGAGCCTATAAACGTTAACCTTTTTACGAAAATCCAGGGAGGGGCAATTACCCCCTCTTGCCCCTCTATGAACGCCCATGCTCATGGATTCCATGTTAATCAGTAGGTCCCGTCTCATATAGCTTCGCTGCTGAAAGGGGCGTTAAAATCAACTCAACAACTGATGCAATGTTTTTATTTTTATGACAATTTTCTTAAATCCATATTTTTTGTATTTACTCCACGAGAGTAGCTTTGGTTTAGTCAATGAATAGATTTCTTTTTCTAAGATCAAATGATAATAGATGAATCTGTTAATTTTCCTCATTATGGTAGCTCTTTATGAAATATAATATCATACTTATTAAATATATAAATAAAATTACAATATGTCTTCTAATATATTTTTATCCAATTTCGTAATTTTAAAAATGGAGTTGTCCAAAACAGCATGTTCGGGATTATTCCCACCGGGACAATTCCGAACAAAGTTTTTTTTTTAATATTTATTTTTAGAAACTAATAATTTCGGTTTAAAAGAGTATTATATTTTCATTTGCAATTTAATAAGTAAAGCATTCTACAAACTTTGTATAGACATCTAATTTTTAACCTATGCAAACATTGCAAGCTTAAGTGTTCGTGGATACCTCGAACTCCTCTCTATATAAATCTAATCTAAGTTCTCACCTTTGTCAACAGTAGTAAACAGTTCTTCTCTCCCCAATTCTACTAGAAATACGAGGGACACGACGAAAGATTTTAGATACTAAAATGTAAATAGTGTTGCCGTACTGAAAAGTTTAAAAGCATTAAATGCCCTCTAGTGGTGAAAGGTACAACTTCAAGGCTGCAGGATTGTATGAAAATTAGAGGGTTGGAAGTGTACGTTAGTTTGAGCCTGTCACAGGACAACAGTGAAGCTCGAGCGACGTGATGTTCGTGCAATGTTGCGATTTGAAATATAGTTTAACGCAAGAGCAGTGCCATACCGTTTAGAAAAGTATTTCGGTGATTCTGCCCCTTCTGCAACCGTTTTTAATTTGTTTTCGGAATTTAAACGCAGCCGACAAAACCTGACAGAGTCTCGTTCTGGCGTCCTAACGCCGAATGAAAATGTCGCAGCAGTAAGAAATCTTGTGAAAGAGGATCGCCATATTATATACAAGAAAATTTAGTCAACTTTGAAGATTAAATCAACTGTAACTCAGTCCATAATAAAAGATTATCTCGGGTTGCAGTCGCTGGGTTCAGTATGTGGTTACGCATGAGCAAAAAGATGACCGCTATATGTTTAAATGATTTTTGCAGGGGCAAAGTAAAGACGTTAATAATGTCGATAAAACATGGATTTACAACTATGATCTGGAAGCACAACAGCAGTCGACAGTACGGTGTTTACAAAATAAAACTCCACCTTCGCAAGTTAAACGAACACGGAGCATGGGTAAAGTTATAATGGCATATTTTTCTCTAAGACTGGTCACGTAGCAACTATATTGTTAAAATGATTGACGTACAGTGATAGCAGAGTGGTATTGCCTTCCGAGTCGTTTTGAAACTTCGAGATCTGTCTACCGAAGGTTTCTACTGTCTGTTTTTTTTCTTCATCGTGACAATGCACGGCTATATACAACAAACAAAAGCCTTGCGAATTTCTATAGGAAGGTGGAGTCCGTATTCTACTACATCCGGCTTATTCTCCACATTTAGCTCCATGTGACTTTGCCTTCTTCCTAAAACTCAAGAAAAATCTTTAAAAATGCCGCTTTCAAGCAAGTGAAGAAACTATCACAACGTATAATAATGAAATTTCTGATATTGTAGAAAAACGAATTTTTAAAAATAATTGACTCGTAGCTTTTACGAGTGCAACAGTATATTGATGCTTATGGGCTATATAGGAACTATTTTGAGAAATTTCATTCGACGTTCGTGACTGCTCCAGCACTGCTGCACAGAAGACTAGGGTTCGATTTCCAATGTTAACTCATGTGGTTTGGATTCCGCACAAAATTGCAATCACCTCACAAAGTTCCGTCTCTCCAAGGAAACAGTGAACCCCACACAAACTAAACTGAGTCAATCTTTTCCTTTTATTTAAAAACACTAGTTCTTGCAATACTGACATATATATGCATAAGTGAAGAGAAATCTATTCTTGTCTGTTATAATTCCTTGAATGCATCAGTGCAAATGGGGAGGATGGGAAAGATCGTTCCCATATATATTTTTAAAGCGATGTTCAAAATATTTATCAAGTTGAAAAACAATGCTGTGGAGTAGGGATGCGAACGAGACAAGATTTGTGGCTGTCTCGTCTCGAAAATGTGCTGTAAAAGTGATGTCTCGACTCGAAAAATGTATATTTTTCTATTGGAAGAGCCGTGTCTCGACTCGAATTTTGTCAGGAAAATCCTGTCTCGACTCGTCTCGTGCGCATCTCTACTGTGGAGGCTGAGGCTCAGGGGAACAGAGTTGTCTTCAACATTGGGAGGTGGGCAGATTTTAGGCTTATCTAGGGTTGCCAGCTCTGGAAAATAAAAAAACCGGCACCCCCTAAAAATTGCCTATGATAAGTGTGAAGTATCTCTGTTCGGACTCATCCATGGGAAGGAAGTGTACTATCGTGAACAAAAGTGCATTAGAACCTGTATTCTTCATATCCTTAGTACATTTACTAATAAGCTTAATAAACACACTGCTATAAATGAGAAACTGAAATTGGCATTGATCATTTCATTGTAAAAATGAAATGAAATCTTTGAGTTTTACGTCCCACAGTTATGCCGGCTAAAGGAGACGATAATTATGAGAAATGAATGAAATGGAGGAATGAAGTGGGAGGAAACGGGAGAACCTCGAGAAAACCCACGCACACGGTGTTTGCCCACCACAAAGTTCACTTGGCGGGAGCAGGGTTTGAACCCGGGATCCCATGCACCAGAGGTGAACGCTTTACCACTGAGTCACTGCGGCCCCCCATTTCATTGTATTTACCAATAACTGCCACTTCTTTAAAAATATCGAAACATATTAACAATAGTATATTAATCTTTACATGACGATTTTGAATTTGGAAAATCAAATTTATTCTTTAAACTTATACTTCAACCACAGAAATTGCTTTAAGAAATCCTTTTTCACTCAATAAATGTATAAAATTCCTTAACAGTAAATTTTAAATTTCCACTGATATAGTCCCTGTCATCTCTTTAAAATTATCTAAACTGATGAACAAAATGAAAACTACTTTTTAAATCTATACTTCCAACTAGATATAAATTTGAAAAAAAAAAGTCATAAAGGGGCTGGTAAGAAGTTTGTACCGGTCACTGGCTTTAATCAAAATAACAGCAATATTTCCGGCCAAGCCGGTAAAAAACCGTCCAGTTGGCAACCCTAGGCTTATCCTTGGGGGGTGGGGGGATGAGACTCAAATGAATCTGATTTCTGAGAACCTGTTGTATATTATACAGCAGGGACATCAATTTCACCTCACTTTCCTTTGCGGCAGTCGGACACACACATTTCTCCCCCCCCCCCAAAAAAAAAAACAACATATTTCAAATAGAATTATTGGGACATTGAATTATTAGTTCCAAGATTGGGGTACATGTCCCCTCATACCTCCGAGATTTGCGCCAGTGCTTGAATGAGAAGTAAGCAAGAAAAGGTTGCTACCAGCTTCAAGTCTATCGGTATCCCGCTTAGTGAACAAACTAAAAGCAATGTCCGCATTAAATTACATCAAATAATTAAAGTGGAAATGATAACACATTAATCTTTGAACTCATTTACAAGTGACAGTGTTTATTATCATATCTGGTAGAAAAAATAATGCAAGAAGACACTCCAAGATTCAAGGTACAAACTGCCATTTACATTTTGATACGCTTCTGTCTGCTACGTGAGGCTAATCAACCGCCTTCAACATACTTACGCAACTATTATTATAATATCAACAGGTCTCGTTGATGGACAGGAAGTAAACATTATTTTAGTTCTTTTTTTTCCCTAATTTATTTATTTAATTTGCATTTCTGGAAAATTCCAATTCTAATGTTTCCTTGATTCTCACAACGCGTATCGTAGCTCTACCATATAGACAGACGTAATGGAGCGTTGACATCTAACCCTTTTAGGATTTCCACTTTCTGAGGTATATTTTAGATTTTCAGTCAAACAGCTACTACTTTCTTACTATTTATCGAAGGACCACAGTTCATCTATCTTTTTTCTTTCTTTCTTTTTTTTCAGAATAGAGCATTCTTTCCAACGGTACCACTCACATGTCCGTATCACACACCTAAACCGAAAAATTCGAGAAAAACCTGAAATTTTTCTGAAAAAAAAAACACCTCCTCGGAATATTTGCGCCCCTCGGGCCCGGGTTGACGTAGGAATCTCTCTCTCTCTCTCTCACACACACACACACACACACATACACATACACACACACACAAAACACTCAAAGGTGCACACAATCCGTATGTAAAATTTCAATCCGATATCTTGAAAACTAAGGACGTGAATTTTTTTTTTTTTCAAAATTTGCCTTAAGAAAATATTGTCACGCACCTCCGCCTCCATTTTGCGCCGCCAAGTTAACCATCCGGTCCCAAAACGCATCTCGGGTGTTCTTTGGTCCACGCTTGATTTGACCAATAAAAAAATCCAAGCTTAAATGCCTGTTATAGGACCTAATAAGCGATCAAGACAACACTACGTTATGGTAACAAAAGATAACGTAAATCCTTGAAGGGCTAATGAAGTTCAGCTCGTTTTTCTCGATGTTCCCCAGTTTTCTGTTCTCCCTCTTCACTCTACCAACGCTTTCATAATCATTTTCTTTTATTGGGATCACGCTAGTGGACCTTATAAGATTGTAATGTTATTATCACCACGCTAGTGGGCTTTATAAGATTGTAATGTTATTAGGATCAGGCTAGTGAGCTTTATAAGATTGTAATGTTATTAGGATCACGCTAGTGGGCTTTATGAGATTGTAATGTTATTATCACCACGCTAGTGGGCTTTATAAGATTGTAATGTTATTAGGATCACGCTAGTGAGCTTTATAAGATTGTAATGTTATTAGGATCACGCTAGTGGGCTTTATAAGATTGTAATGTTATTAGGATCACGCTAGTTGGCTTTACAAGATTGTAATGTGATTAGGATCACGTTAGTTGATCTTATAAGATTGTAATGTTATTAGGATCACGTTAGTTGACCTTATAAGATTGTAATGTTATTAGGATCACATAGTGAGTCTTATACGATTGTAATGTTATTAGGATCACGCTAGTGGGACTTATAATTGTAATGTTATTAAGATGACGCTAGTTGGCCCGATGATTGTAATGTTAGTAAGTCCGTACGTCCGTCACTTCACACGGTAACTCTTGAACGAAAGCGAATTTTTGAATTCTGTTTGTTTTTCTGAAATAGACAGCTAGAGCGATTATCTGGACCGAATTCGTTAATGAAGTCAATTCATTAACATATCTGCGGGGAACTTTAATGATACCTATGCATATACTAATTTCTACTATTGAAACAAAGATGCACAACTGTAGAATGATAAAAGTTACATCTTTTGCCGCTAGATGACAGCCAATATCCTTCAGTGGGACATCAACTAGACGAAATTGAAACTTCGTGTGACCTCTGTATTCTCTTTAGCAGATTTCATTATTTTTTAGTTTAACGTCCTACGATTATGCACCGGGGCTAAAGGAGTCGGTAATGGTGGTGGAATGAGGAAAGTGGAAGGAAACGTGAGAACCCCAAGAAAACCCACGCCACGGTATTTGTTAATCAAAAATCCCACTTGGCGAAACCTGGGTTCCAACCAAGGACCCGACACTTCAGGGGGAGCGGTCTGTCGCTGGCCCCAGAGTTTATTAGTTACCCGTCTCCTTTGCTCTACAGGCAATATTCGAGGGAAGTTCAACTTAACTAGAATCACAAACCAAATGTAAATGAATTGAGAACTACATCCAGAATAGTGGTGTACGCTACAATATTCCGGGTTTTGCACAAATTATAGCCTCTCCTATTACAGGAAAATACATCTTTACCAATAAGATATAAGAGGCCGCGGTGGATCAGTGGTAGAGCGTTCACCTCTGGTGCATGGGGTCACGGGTTTAAACCCTGCTCCCACCAAGTGAACTTTGAGGTGGACAAACACCGTGTGCGTGGGTTTTCTCGGGGTTCTTCCGTTTCTTCCCACTTCTTCATTCCACCATTTCATTCATTTCCCATAATCACCGTCTCCTTTAGCCTAACCGGCATAATCGTGGGACGTAAAACTCAAAGATTTCATTTCATTTCAATAAGATATAAATCCAAAAGTCGGCAAGGACAAATGGCCTCAGCGGGAATGGAATTTGCAACAGATCATTTTGCGATCACCATTCTAGTGTCCTAGATCAGCCATTTCCAACTGGCTGAAGAATGACATAAAAGCGTGCTTTTGCGACTAGAGACAAGACAGAGAGAAGAGGTTGAGCAATAAAGAGGAGGGAACAAGACATGGAATACAGCAAGTGATGGCGGCATACGATTAGTCATGAATCCACATTTGCATAGCCATCGACTACGTTTTGTTCGTCTGCGATCATTGTTTTTAAACAAAGCTAGGTTAGCTTTCTTCTTGTTGTTCTCTCTGTGCGGTTAACTGGAAATATAAGTAGCAAACTGTGATATCAGAGGACATACATATGAGGAAATTATTGGCTTAGACCACTCGCCATATCAGCCAATTACAATATGTTTCGTGTCAAGTATTATACAATAGGAAGCAGAATCATGACCACTGCGATTAAAATTATGAAAAGCGAGTAAACTTCAAAACTTTGGAGAAGGAGAGAAACACGGATGTGTCACGACAAGCACAATGCACTTTCATCATCCAAGACAAAAATGTTTTAGAAAAGTTTACATGTCTTAGCAATAACTGTTCTAAAAGTGTAGTAGACTTCGTGGAACAAGATTAGGATTTTAAAATTTTGAATTCAGCTAAAACTTCATTGTAACTACACATATAACATTTGTTGAGGCTGCTGCTAATTCGAGAGGGGGGAAAACGTTTAAAACACTATCCACAAGTTTCTAATTTCAAAAAATCTTCACACGATATAATGGTAAAGTACAAGGGACTCAGTGAATATTGATGTTCAATTAACATCATACACAAAATACCCGTTTATGGCTTTAATTTTGTAAACTATCTGAATCTCAGGATAGAAGGTTTTCCGAACAAAGAACAATATTTTAAACCAAAACAAGAATGGTTTTGTATCTGTTTCTTGATTTATGGTAGGTTTTCCTTGCCTGCTACATATCGAAATGTATAACTTCCACAAACTTGGTAAGATGGTTAGGCAACCAAAACAACATTTGGGATAATGCGGTTGCATAAAGTACACTTGTTGGATTCAACTGCAATGCCAGTTTGAAAACCAATCAAGACAGTTAGCCCTGGACGGGACATTGGATTCAAAAGTACTAGATATTGTATACACAATTTCTTAATGGTAGAGTCGACTACAGGAAAACAAAACTGGTACCTGAACAAGAAAGTCATAAAAAAAAAAATCAAAACAGCGAAATTTTTCGTTCTTTTTTCCAAGACTATAAATATATAGCTCTTTCCTTGCTATAGTTTGAGCTAACATTATATATTATACGTATTCTTTTGCTAAGTATTCGTCATATAGTTTTTTTCTTGCACCTCTACTTTGAATCTTGAAAACAGAAAATATGTCTTTTTTGGCGTGTCATCATCAGTGTTCGAAGTGGAAAAAAACAGAGGCCGTATGTTTTATTACGATTTTGACTCGACATACCAGATTTCTAAATGTTGAAATACAGTGACGGTATGTTGCCTAAGAAATCGCATTTCTATTTATACGATGACTAAAAACTAAGGGGGGTCGAAAAAATCGAAAGTTTGAGGATCCCTTTGCGGTAGTGTGGAAAAGTTGTGCCTGCATGTATTAGCCCTGCAAAATTTCAGAACCTTAGGATAATATCTTTTGTTCTGGCAAGGCCTATGAAGTTTCGAAAAAAAAAATAGGAAAAATCTTAAAAAATTGTAAATTTTCAATAAAATCATAGGCCCTTTCGCGGTAGTGCGGAAAAGTTATACCTACGTATAGGTATTATCTGTGCGAAATTTCAAAACCGTAGAATCACATATGTTCTGGCAGGGGGTGCAAAATTTTGAAAAATCATTGAAAACTTCACAACATTTATCTTTTTAATTTTTTTTTTTTTAATACTATACATTTATCACATCATATTTCATAGTAGTAACGAACTGTTGCGTTTACATGTATTTAACTACTATAGAAAGTTTCAGAACCGTGGAATAACATTTTCTCTTCTGACAGTTGGCCTGAACTTGCATATTTTTTCTTACTAGTACATGAACCATATATTTTTTTTTAAAAAAAATCACAATAACTCATTTGTTTCAAGTAAAGCAGCAACATTTTATAACTTCACAGTTATTAGGTTTCAAATCTTCCATTCATACAAATATCTGACAGACTAGAATGTTAATGTTTTAACAAACAGAAAAAATAAACGAATACCTTATAAAACTTATGGACTTGCAATTTCAAGTTTGTGAAAAAATTTCATGAAGGTTTCACAATTCACATATTATACTGACCCTTGAACCTGAATGATGGCATACTTTTTCTGGATTTCAAGATAGTCCGAATGAAGTCGTCACAGTTTTCATGACCGAAAACTTTCTTGGAGGCCTCCGTAACTAGTAGTACAGTTCTTTCCACATCTTGCGTGTGGCATGGGAAGTCAGTGACTGACCATTCAGCTGGAACCTCTTCTTGCAACATGGTTTGCAAATCATTGGATGTTATGTCATTCAAGACTGGTAGTGGGATCAGATGGGTTATCTGCCAGTTGATCATGTCAATGTAGTCCTTAGCTTCAAAATTTATTTTAGGAATGTTTAATTTGCGAGCACCATCAGATTCACCTGTTGCTTCAACTTCTCTGACTCTAGCTTTTATAACTCTTTGAACGCAAGTGCTCGAATATGTACTCTTTCGTCAGTTAGCAACCCAATCATATTGTTTTCTGGGGATGCAATGAAAACATTTCGCGAAATCATTGTCGATTACGTTGAGGTGAGTTTTGTCCAAATATCTAGAGGTCACAATGAATTGGTGAACACGTCGAGCTCCATCCTTAATTGAATATTAGACTTTGACGGCTGTGCGAAGGTTTCGTTGTGGAAACATACAGCCGTAAGATCCTGTTCACTGTTCTCACCCAGCGAAACACATTGAGTCGCCCTAGATCGCGTTTGGCTAAATCTGCTGGACAGATTTCTGAGGAAATGGCAAGAACAACATCCATAAGATATTTTTGATCCTTACTAGGAATGGATGGATCAATCGAAGGAAGGCACAAGTTAATTGGCTCATATGTTACTAACGGAAGCTCCTCGCAGCCGTCCAAAAACTTTCCAACGCTGCCAGAGTAAGACGAAAGGCCAGAAGTGGGTGCATCAAGGAACTGGAACATGTCACGTAGGGGTAATTCATTAAAAGGAATGAGGCAAACAACCCATTAAACAGATTTGCCTTACTTAAATTCAAGGCGGCACAGTACTCCATTATGTATTCCTGTGTTCACTGGTGTTCCATCACAATCAAGCACAATAACGCTGTTGAGACCTCCAAGCACCTCTGTTGTGATTTAGTTGATAATATTTTCAGAAATGTCCAGACTGGATCTAGAGGTAGGTGTAACGTGTCCAACGTAGAAAGAGGTTCTTCACAAGAGAATAATGTTCTTCTATTAATGTCCTCTGATAGTACTTCTCTCCAAGCTTTTCTCTTGGCAATGTGTTATCAAGTCTATCATCAAAGTAAAGACCTAAAATAGGAACATATGCATTTTCCAAACTCTCACTTCTAAGTTTTTTCATAGTTCGAGATCTTTCTATTGATGTTTTACTCTTGTCAACCACTAACGTTGTATCCGATGCTTTGATTAGGCCTACGTCGTGCAAAACACCTGTGGCTATTGCAGCAATGCTTGAAGCGATACCCCGAACTTTTGACTTAATATGACGGTAATTGTAAGCTTCATTCGCATTTGGGACGACGCTGTTCGAGGCAAAAATCGTGCACTTGCATCGACGTTCTCCTCCATTTTGTTTGCGTCTTCTTCCTCTGAGGATGTTGAATTTGTTGTTATGAATTGCATATCCTGCTGCGATAACGATGTGCCATGAAGCGAGCTGATTGAAGCATTACTTTCAGAATTACAAAGACGACTACTTGACCTTCTATTGAGACGCTTTTGAATTTTCCTCGTTTCTTGCACATGCATTGCAAGCGATACACATAGGTCGCTTTGTTCGATCGGTCAGAAATGCCTGTTCCTTTATTATCCCAGAGTTCTGGAACTTTTTATAGTTGTTAAATACCACGCAACTTTTCGTTACCACCCTGAAAGATCCTGTGACAAATGTATAGTATTAAAAAGTAATAAAAAAGATAAATGTTGTGAATTTTCAAAATTTTGCACCCCCTGCCAGAACATATATATATATATATATATATATATATATATATATATATATATATATGATATGATTATACGGTTTTGAAAATTTCGCACAGATAATACCTACATGTACGTGCAACTTTTCCGTACCACTCCGACAGGGACTACGATTCTATTGAAAATTTACAAAATTTTAAAATTTTCCTATTTTGTACCAAATTTTCCAAACTTCCGAGACTTTGCCAGAACAGAAGATATTATCCTAAGGTTCTGAAATTTTGCAGGGGTAATACTTACATGCAGGCACACCTTTTCCGCACTACCGCAAAGGGGTCCTCAAACTTTCGATTGTTTCGACACCCCCCCCCCCCGTACTAAAAAACCATGAGAGAACTTTTCCGTAGTTACGGGCGGTGGATCATGGAGAGATTTTGTTCGCCGGTACAACTTTCTGAGAAAGATAACAATAAAAAATCCTGTTATATTGTATTATAGAGAATTATACACGGAAAGCTCTAAAATCGAGTTATTATATTAACAATTTGTAAATGGTTTCCCGTCACACCATTGGCTTTTTGAGTATCTATCCATGAAGGCAAGTCTGTAAAATCTCTACCTCGTTCGGTCAAACTATGTACTGTTTTAAAAACCCTACACATGGTTTCTTCATATACATACTCTTGGGTAGCAGTTGCATGCAATAACCAACACAACCAATACGAGTCCATGTGTAGGAGTAAGGCGTAAATTTATTTGTAGACATCGCATTTTAAATGCAAAAAAGTAGGAAAAAGAAAACAAAAATGTTGGTACAGCCAACTTAGAAATTATTTCTACATAATAAATAAATTTTTTTAGGTGCAAAGCTATTCGTTAATCACTTTGTATACAAATGGATTTATTTAAGGTATATTAGCATTCACTTTCCAGTGACGGTATGTCTTGATCACTGAAAATCCAGAGATGGTATGTCTTCGTCACTTGAAAATCAGAAGCGGTATGGCATACCAACGCATACCGTCTCACTTCGACCACTGCGTGTCATATAAGAATTTTTGTTATCCAAGTTAAAAATCACTGGAGGCTGCAAAGTCATAAAAGGAGGGAAGAATTGTGCGGAGTAATCTCAAAGCCGGTCTCACCTCCACGGCCTATCAGAAATAGTGAAACAAACCTTACGATAATAAAAAGTTTGTTTAAGGTTAGTGTAAAGGGACAGGTTTTGCTGATAGATGTCACTACAGTTTTCATATCTCTCCCATGTATTTTTTACCTTTTACGAAAATTTACAATTTCTTTTACAAATTTCAACGTAGAGACTTCAAATTTTTAGAGAAGCAACTTCATAACCTACTAAAGGGAACAATCCGTGCCGATTTTTTATTTCGAATTTTCTTCATTGTTGAAACAGTTCCATTGTTAAAGGTTTAGATATCCATTTCAACAATCAAGCCATTTCAACAATGAAGAAAATTCTAAATAAAAAATCGGCACGGATTATTGCCTTCGATAGATTATGAAGTTCCTTTTCTAAAAATTTGAAGTCTGTATGTTGAAAAATTTGTAACAGAAATCGTGAATTTTCATGAAAGGTAAAATATACATGAAAGAGATACGAAGATTGTACTGCCATCTATCGACAAAACTTGTCCCTTTAAAACCAACGTTAAAGACTTCCTTCGGAATTGTATCAGATGTCATTTTGAAACTGGAGACAATATGTAAGTTCTGCCAATGGCTAAATATATTGCACCAACATATTACAGAACTTCAAGTGCTAATGTGTGAGCATTTCTAGATCAAATTAAAAGACTTTTGATCCTACAGTAAAGTTTGAAGTAAAAAATAATAATGATTAATGTCAAATGTTAACACATAGTTTTATTTTTTTAGACTAAATTTTATTACTAATCATTATCTGAATCCGTCTCAGCACGCACTTTGACAGTTCGATCGTCTAGTTTATTATCGGGCAATGCAAATCTCCATTTCAAATCATCCATTATAGAGACAGACAGTGTTGAACAAACAGAGAAATTGCAACATAGTCATTATCGCAATGTGCATTATACCGGTTAAACTAAGTCCTAGACATTGATCGTCTACGAATACTTTCATGGTTACTAGCTCAAGTTGATAGAACAAGTAGAAGTGCCATAATGTTCACTACGTAAAGAAGTTTGGTTTATTATAACGTGAGAATTGAAGTGTGAATCTTTTTAACAGCTCCACAATGAAAATGAAATGAAATGTTTTAAGTTTTACGTTCTGTGGTTATGCCGTGTAGGCTTAGAAGATGGTAATGATGAGAAATGGTGGAATAAAGAAAGTGGCTGAAAACTGGAGAACCCTGAAAAAACCCACGCACATGGTGTTTATCCACCACCAAGTGTTCAACAATAGGAGTTCCCCTGCCATCATCTGCCCGTCAACAATTCTCCACGCAAAAACTACGATATTCTTGAGAAAAGACTGGAATAGTGTTTGTAGTTTGAGCAAGGTGACCAGAATTTTTACTTACAAAAACTGAACGCATACGAATCGATGAGGTGGGAAGTAAATATCTGACTTTCAGATTGCATTTTGGGACTCAGTAGTGTTTTCAATTTACAAAATACATAAGTAAGAGAGATAACACAGTGTTTCTAATTTAAGTACTACCCAACAATGCTTCTAACTACTTGAGCACTCAGAATTCCCACTTAAACCACAGAACACTGAATTCCCATTTGAACATTCAGAAGTTCCATACACGACTGAATCTTCCCAATGAGTGTTGGTACGGAAAAGTGTAGAATTAGCATTGACCATTTATATTTTGAATAATAATTACGGGACACCTGGGTCATTTAGGCGTCCCGTTTGAGAATCAGAAGAAAACGGGACAGCGGTTGGAAAAAAGGGACTGTCCCGGCTAAAACGGGACGTCTGATCACCTTGAGTTTGAGCGAAATTTTTCCTAATCTAGGGAAACTTCGTAAGTAAATTTACCAGAAAGGGAAAAAAAAGTTATACCTGTATCTTTTTAGATAAAACGCGAAAATCCAGGGAAATTCTCTCTCAGATTGGTTCAGCAATATAAATTTTTGATTTTTCTTTGTTCTTACAAATGAATCAATACAATAGCAGTAGTGTATGTGTGTTCAAAGTACCATTTTTTTGTAAATAAAAAAGTGAACAAAAAAGTAAAAGAAACAGAAGCAAAAAGCAAATGAACAAAACAAATGTGGTTGGTACTTCCTCTAATATAGTTAAATTAATATTATCACATAAGTTCTGCCACAGGAATTGGACACTCAAGAAGCTAGGGAAAATTTGGTAAGAAAATGGAAAATTTAGTCAGTTGAGGAGAGAGAGTGCATTTTTTTCAACCTACGAACACTGAACTAGACGCGGCAACACTAATTTAAACGGTTTCAGTTCCCTCTAACAATGCATTTCCCTTCATCCTCCCCATTCCCCACTTTAAAAAATTGTGGTTCACCTCCACTCTCCTCTCAACAATGCATTTCCCCTCATCTTCCATTCCCCACTCAAAAACTTCAGTGAGCTGCCTCCACTACCCTCTCAACAATGCATTTCTCCTACATTCTCCACTCAAAAACTTTAGTGTTCCGCCTAAAGACTCCTCCAACAATGAATTTTATTTCATTCCCCATTCCCCGCTCAAAACGTTAGTGTTCCGCCTCTAGTTTCCTCTCAATAATACATTTCCCCTGATCCTCTATTCTCCATTCAAAATGTTCCGCCTCGTCTCCTCTCAACAATGCGTTTCCCTTTACCTCCATTCCCCACTTAAAAAATTTAGTGTTCTACCTCCAGTTTTCTCTCAACAATGCGTTTTCCTTCAACCTCCATTCCCCATTAAAAAAAAAAATATTACTGTTATGCCTCCAGTTTCTTCTCACCAATAGAATCCCCTTCCCCCCATTCCCACTCAAAAACTTTAATATTCCGCCTCCAGTTTCCTCTAAACAATGGATTTCACCCCATTCCCCACTCAAAAACTTTAGTCCTGAACCGATAATTATTATATTTAAGATTTACAAATGGCATGATACTTTGAAATGAAATGAAATTTTGAGTTTTACGTCCCACGGTTATGCCGGTTAGGCTAAAGGAGACGGTGATGAGTAATGAATGAAATGGTGGAATGAAGAAAGTGGGAGGAAACGGGAGAACCCCGAGAAAACCCACGCACACGGTGTTTGTCCACCACAAAGTTCACTTGGCGGGAGCAGGGTTTGAACCCGAGACCCCTAGCACCAGAGGTGAACGCTCTACCACTGAGCCACCGCGGCCCCCGATATGATACTTTCTCAACTAAAGCCTGTAACAAACATCTTGGCATTTCAGCTAAACGAATAAAACGCAAACTCTGACGCGACGTTGCCAAGTGGTAAAGGGGTGTGGCTATGGCTAAGCAGACAAACTACAGTGCGATCAGGTGAGAGGGAATAGACGTGGATGTGTGCAAAATAAACGTGACAATACCGCTGGCCTCTCATTTGCTAGCAGCATTTAAAGAGAACTTGGAGCGCCGCCTTCAAATGCCAAGATGTTTGTCACGCCGTTTAGTATCGAAACAGGCGGGCAGAGTCCATTGGTTCATCGCTGATGTAGAATTAGAGGTCCTGGGTTTGAAGCCCGTCTATCTTCCTAATTGAGATTTTCCCAGGGTTTTCTGGTAAAGTAAAGAAATTCGGCTCGTATAATCACTTTTTTCCTTGAAATGTAAAGCCGTCTCTGTGACCTTTAGTTATTTAAACAAGGTTATATACATATAATAACCATTTATTTTAATATGTCCTTGTAACTTGTAAACTCATTTACAAAAAAAAAAAAAAAAAAAAAAAGCTGAACTTTTGTACCATACAAATACCGGTAGGGGGACGTTGTTTGATATATTCCGTGATCCCACGAGGTTAACAGTGTTGCAAACCGAACATAAAGTTGTATTTTTTTTTCAAATGACACTAACACGTTATTACATATTTCAAATCTACATACGAAAGGCATACATACACCACCACACTTCCCATGCAATGTTGCAAACTAAGGATATGGCCTCTACAGCTATAATAAAGCAAATGAGGCAGACGGGGCTATGTCCACTCATGTCCAAAATGATTGTCGCATATCTATAACTGTATTCTTGGAAGAATATAATTTGATAATGATTTTGCGGGGTACTTTTAATACTGATACTATGTGTATAATCGGGAAATGTATATTTGTGGTAAATTTCACAGGAAAAGAATTATAAATACGAAAATTAGAATGAGTAAAACAAAATGGTGCTAAATGGACAAGAAAGTTTTATTTTCGTTTTATTGTCTTTATTTACTGCTCTTTTGACATGAAATTTGCTACATACATGTCTTTGCCGATTACACACATACTAACATTATAAGAAATACCGGCGAATTTGTTAAATTATATTCCTACAACAACATATTTCTAAACATGCGACAATAATTTTGGACATGAGTGTACATCCGAAGTATTTAATGTCAAATACTATCATTAGCGGAGTTACCAACTGTCTGCGGGGGGGGGGGGGGGACAGACCTTTTGGTCGGTCTTGCACCTTTCATTTCATGAATAATGATGGTAAAGTTGTCAAAAAGTTGAGGCGCAATGCCCCACTCCCCATAGCTCCGCTCATGAATACTATGATCATAATATGACGGATTTAGAGTGAGTTGAGTTGATTTTGAGTTTAACGTCCCGTTCAGCAGCGAGGCTATATGAGACGTGGGCCTACTGATTAACGTGGAATCCGAACCACGTGAACTCCCGCCGGGAATAGATTTATAGAGTACGAACACATCTTACAAGGATTAAAAAAAAAAGTTTCGATAAAAAAAAACGTTTAGATAAGTGCCGTATCTAGTTGGACAGCTGTTTTCAATAAATGTAAAGCTCCCAATGCCGTTTACATCAATCTGATATCTCAAACCGTTCTGAAGATAAGGTAAAAAATTTTAAAGTTTGCAACATTGCTTAAAATTCTGTATTTCCGACAATTTATTGTAATTACAGTTAGCAAAGAGTATTGTCGTAATGTAGAAACAAGGTAGATCAAAAGTTGTTTTATGAAGACTCCACAAATACGACGTTTTAAGCAACGTATCAAAATTTTTACAATTTTTTTCATACCCCTCGAATGGTAAACAAGTTTATGTAAACAGCATTTGGATCTTTATGTCTATTGGAAACCACGTGTGCAATCTGACGTGATACTTACCTGACACTTTCGAAAAAAAAATACCTTTGAAAAAAGTCAAATTTTCAATTCCTTCTAACTTAGTTTCTCCTTGTTCGAAATATGTCATATGATGACCGTAGTATTCGACATCCGGTACTTTAGATGTGCATTACCCTATCCGTCTCACTTGCGTTTTGCTGTTGTAGAAACTTCCAATTTTTTTTGTTTGTTTATTTGTTTTGAGATACTGTAGCGTCTTTAGTTTGCTACAATGCGTAACAAGTATAGTATTTTATGTTTTTTTTCTTTTATATGTAGATCTGAAATATTCAATAACCTGACTCAGTGCTATTTTTTAAAAAAAGATATAACTTCGTGTTGGGTTGGGAACACTGTTTACCTGGGAGTATCGCAGAGTATGGCAATGTTCCAATGCCAATATTTGCCTAGTACAAAATTTCAGTGTTGTTTGTTCATTAGCTGAAAAGTTATAAGACAAGAGTGTATCATGACAAATGTTCCACCCTATATATATAGGTGGACCACTCTTAATCCGTCATATTATGATCATAGTATCCATGATCGCAGCTATGGGCAGTGGGACATTGCGCCTCAACCTTTTGACAACTTCACTATCTTTATTCATGAAATAAAAGTGCAAGACCGACCAAAAGGTTTGCCCCCACCCTATATATAACGGGTGGTTATATATATATACGAAAGAAGAAAGATTAGAGTGGGGCGTCGATAACTCAAAGCTGAAGAGAATAGACAAAAATTCGAGTTATCCAGTTTTTCAAGTAGTGAAGGTGGCCACAACGAAAATTCGAGATGCCCACCAGATTCCGCATTCCTCATTAAAAGTGACTGTATAACCTCTATAACTCGAAGTTTTATTCATTCAACCTCTATGACTCGAAGTTGTGCAAGTTCCTTTAAATTAAATATGATGACTAGTAAAAATAAAATAATCTATAAGTATTATCCTAGAAGGGGGTGCTTTCATGTCTAGACATAAGTAAAACTCAATTACAGTACACATTAGCAACAAGCAGGACTAGCAACAATGACAATTATGTAAAAGCATAGAGCTATAGCTTCGAGTTATCGAGATCACATCAAGAGGTACTCGAATTATAGAGCTAAACTTCGACTCGTAGAGGTTCACAAATTGAAGGTTCGAGTTACCGAGGTTATGAACCCTTAAAATTCGACTTATTGAGGTTATTTTAATATTGATTGTCATGGAAAGTTCAAGGGAATGTAAAAAAAATTCGAGTTATCGAGATTCAACTGTACAGCGTGGTACAATTTAGACTCATTTTAATAAACGTTTCTTTTTTTTCTAGTGGTCCTTTAAGACCTCAAAGGTTGGTACTTTAAGGCAGTAGTTCCCAACCGGGAAATTTTCATAACGTAAAAATCATGAGGCATTTAGTAAGTAGTTAAACCAACGTTGCGAGAGTATACCAGTTACAGCAACAATGTTCATCATTACATAGAATCTTTATTTTATACAAACTTATTTATGCTTACACTATTATAATTTACTTTATTATTACTAATAAAAAATCAAACGTGGGTCACGACATTGTGGGTGTTCAGATGTGTCCTGTCAGTCAAAAAAGTTTTGGAACCAGGTATTAGGAAATTATCCGTAGTTGTAGTTACACGGAAAAACAGCTTTTTAGTGTTTGATAACATGAAGTATTTATCGCCCAGTACTACGGTTTGCTATATTTTAGTTATCATAATAGCAACGTGTCCAGTACTGCGAAGGGGCTAAGTTTTCGGGTCCCCCAGGCCCCCATATAACTCCATCACTAGAGTCGTTACTCAGGTTTTTATCCAAGATAAGTACTTCTACTGAGAGTAGGAATGGCCAAAAATTTTCGGATCCGGATATTCCGGACCCAATGAGATTCGGATCTCGGAACTGGGTCTGGATCCGGATTTCGGATCTTGATTCATACCCAAACCCAGGGGCGGATCCAGGACCAACTTCTGGGGGGGCGGTGGGTTGTCATACTGCTACTTTTAAGGGCTCCAAACTCTGGGATGGGTTTTATTTATATATATAAAATAAGAAAGTTTCCTCTTCTGGGGGGGCGATCGCCCCGATCGCCCCCCCCCCCCTGGATCCGCCCCTGCCCAAACCTACATTTGATATTGTGGTGATAAATTTGAATATCTAAAATTTCTCAAAACTTTTTTCGGATTCACTAACAGTGTCTCTTTCAGAAACAATGTTCCGCCGGGGGGGGGGGGGGCACTGCCGGTACTATTCTATTTATTATTATATTAAAGACATATTATTTTGGTCTCCTCCGGGGGCATTCTCAGAGCTCCGGGGCAAGCAGTCTCTCCCCAAAAACCGGACTTGAAGAAACACTGTTCACTAATATAGTAGGATGCTGTGCTTTTAAATGTTTCCGTAACACATTTGTGCTACCTTTGTTCTTTATTTTATTTTAACTTTGCAATGTTGCACATTCTCTGGAAGTTTGTTTAGTAAAATGCTTTCAAGTTTGAATCCTTCTCATTTCAAAGTATAGCTAACTTAACCGTCTGAAGGAACTGATGTAAATGGTAACAAATTCTTCTATTCAGATCCTTTTCAAAACTTAATGTTAGCTTCACATTGAAACTAACTATTTTATTCTTAGAAAATAAACTTCACTCATATTCAAATGAATGATCTTTCAGATAAAGCCCTCCCAATCGCAGGAATATTAGACAAAACAAACTCTTTGTTTACTGTAGTTTCTGACTCACTAGAGCAACTATCAACAAAATCGTCGGTCCAATGCTAAAACCGCGAATATGCAAATTTTGCTATTTTCACCTAAGTGCAGTTTCATGTTATTTAGGGCACACAGATTTCAATACCAGTCTCATTTGTGAAATATAAGTATATTAGAAGTTACCATCAATTCCTAAAACACGTAGCTAAGTCTATTTACTGATTTTTGGGGTAAGTTGAATATTAAAATGCTATAACTCAAAGTCAAAGTTAGCACATTCGCGGTTTTGGTATTGAATCGACGAAATGTAATAATAAATATCTTTCACTTCGAAGGTACAACAAATAATATAGATTGATTGGCGTGGCACCCCAGTAGAGTTTTATATATATATACACACACGAGAATTTCACGAGATATGGTTGTGTAATGTATGTACAGGTGCATTATTAGTTATTAATAAAAGTGTTCGTTGTATGACTTTATCACTAACTTATGGCTTGCCCTTCTGAGGTCGGAGGTTTGTTGAAGGAGTAAATAAAAAATATATTTTTGTTACTTTTTCTTCACCTTCCAGGTTTCTTTAATCATACATTGCAGGACGAAACCAAAACACATTCATGCATCATATCATTAATGTGTTTTGTATTTTGTATATTATAGTGTTCAAAAATATTTAACATATTCGCATTGTTCATGTGATCTCAGGTTCAATTCCCGGTAGGGACACACATATAATTGGAAGCTAAAACAATATTAAAATACAATTTTAAAAGTCAGGAAATTGATCATTGATATTAAAACTTAAGCTGTTCGTTGGACTGTGGGGTTGTAGTTAAATTAACCCACACGTTTTATCAAGATATATTACGCCATTGTTGTTTATTTACTATAAGCTACCGATACATCCTAAGAGGCCATTTTACATTGTAGTAATCAACGGATGAAAACAACATTAGAAAAGGAAGTGGAAGGAAGGTGTCCAGAGCCTTAGATTAAGGTAGTAACCCAGATTTTGCCTGGTGTAACTGAGCAACAACCCTGGAAAATCCTTGGTCAGGATGGAAAGTCTCCGAATTCGAACCCGCTATTACCCAATCGCGAAGCAAGAATCCTAATAACTAGCATAAGCTAGCTCGGTATTATTAACGTAATGTTCTAAAATCAGTGGAAATTAAACCCTACTTTCTTTATTGCTGATGTTATAGTTAAAGACCAGTCCTCCGGTCTCAGCTACCATTAAATGGGCCTTGCTCAAGAGGGAATACTAAAACTGCAATTCAGGAAGTGGGGGTCAAGAGATTAATGAGGGCCAGGGGCGAATCCTGGACCGACTTCTGGGGGGGGGGGGTTGTCATACTGCTACTTAGAGCTACTTTTAACAGTTTCATACTCTGGGATGGGTTTTATGAAGTTTTCTCTTCTGAGGGGGCGATCGCCCCTTCCTGGATCCGCCACTGATGAGGGTGAGGAAGCTATGTAGGATGCAAAAGCTGAGTAATTATGACTTCATTACAGATATATTCACTTACATACCTCAATTAATATTTCTCTGATACAACGCACTTATTACTTTCTATAGCGTCAGGAAAAGAACACACTAAGCATGTACCCATGGGCGCAACGTCCGTGCAAAGAAATGTAGGTGAAACTAGAAAAAATAGGGAAAACGAGGGGAAAATGATAAAATACCCTTCAACTAAAAAAGAAAAAAAGCTAAAAATAACTAATCTTAAAGATGCGAGACGAATTTTATTGAATTAAAAAGAAAACAAGTAGCGCTGAGTTCCGCAAACCAGCTGAAAAGAAAATACTGGATAAAATATAATAATAAAAACGGAATTTAAGATAATTAAAATAAACTAAACTCCTGGCGCGAGAGTCCTTTGGTATCTGGACCTGCCAGCGGGCTTACGTTCAAGGTGGGGGTGTGTGGTCAGCGCAACGACACGAAAAGTCCCTAATGCCGGCTTTCTAGACTGGACCCCGCTACCTCTTACTTCAAATAACTCTCCAATTGTCCTCACGATGCGGGTAAACACCGAAATTTTTCAGTGCCCCTCCGGTAATTGAGCCCGTGACCACGGGCACCAAAGGCACGCGCTAACCACTGTTTTTTCTTTTTTTAAATAAGTAACCGCTTTGTACCAAATTATCTCTATTTAACCTGCTGAACGCTTTGTACGGATTATATCGTAATCATTACGACACCACACAGATACAGAAGTAAACGAGGACATTTAGAAATACCAATGCCCGAGGCGGCATTCGAATCCACGACACTCACAGCAAACGATCCACGGTCTAATGCTGCAGATCATTCTGCTTTGCCTGCCGGGTTTTCTCTTGTAAGCAAGAGCCAGGGGCGGATCCAGGACGGACTTCTGGGGGAGGCGGTGGGTTGTAATACTGCTACTTAGAGCTACTTTTAAGAGATCCAAACTCTGGGATAGGTTTATATATATATATATATATATATATATATATATATATATATATATATATATATATATATATATATATATATATATATATGGGGGGCAATCGACCCCCCTGGATCCGCCCCTGGCGGGAGCACATTTAAGGTAACTGCTTATTTTAAATGCTGCTTCTAAATACTGCTAATCTAGGTCTTATGCATCAAATATTTCCTGTGATAATACCATACTCTCTCCGTCTTCTATACACGAAAAGCTATAGTTTCCCACATTATCTAGTATAGAGATAAGTTCTGATTCTCTGATAGCTGCTGACGGTGATAGTCAAGGTTCACCGAAGCATGATCTCCCAAACCCAAACTGAGATGTTACCGGATGTTGATGTTACCGGAACGGCTGAAAGGTCATCGCCCACTTGCCAAGATGAAGGGCGCTCGTGATGTGAAATGCAGGGCTGTCAGAGGTACTACTTACAATAATTGGATTTATCATTTTCTGAGCTGTCGGAAACATTCTTCAAGAAGAACTGTTAATCTTAGCTTTTGAAAATGTTACATAAGGAGTTTTATTGCTATCTTTAGGTTGCATATAAATCCCCTCATTCCGGAATTATCAAATTTATTTTAACGCTTGACTTTCACATCTCTTCTGATTTACGAATATTTAATTTTTTTAAACTCGTTTCGAACTAACTATATACATGGTTAATCTTATTATATGGGAATAATTGGACCTACAGGGTAAGTCCAGAAGAGTCTTGGCCAACCTCCCGATAAATCACATCTTTCCGCAAGATGAATTGTGGCAATCCGATACCCATATGAGGAAATCTTCCGGTTCAATGTGAGAGCTCCCACCCTAATCAGTTGAATGCGCCTTGCTAACTTTTCCCCAATGTGAATGTACCTAACTTTATTATTAAAAATGAAAAGGCCTTTATTTCAAACAAATCGCCACTACAGTTTCCGTATTTGAACAAAACACTCATGAAAAGTCGTGTTAAAGCGCAACTTACCCCGGAAAAAGAATATTTATCTTTTCTTAGTTTCTCGTGTTCCCCAAAATACGTGCGGAATTAGTGCAAGTGCCTTCTGCTCGCATTACATCAACTACGTTCTTTCTACTAGCACATGTTTCGGTTTCCGATCTCAAATATTTAGGGCCTACCTTGTATTCAGCCCTATTCTATGTATGAATCCGAAACTTCAAATCTAGATAAGAGGCACTAAAATTCATGCTTTATTCTTGATGCTCATATTGTGAATTTACTAAATAATTATTAAATCATCTTGTAACATTTTATATTTTGAATAGACTGGGCAATATAAAGAGATGTAAAAACTAGTCAATAATCATCTTATCGGGATGAAACAGCTCTCTTGAGGAATTTTAAATATTCGAGTTTTGTATTCCGGTTTCAAATGTATTCTGCTTGCAGATGTTTCAAATCCCAGGTGTGTATCTCAGTCCTGGAACCGGGTACGGACCTAGATTCGACATTCGAACTCTCATCCGGATCAAATCAGAACTTGCTTAGTAAGGCATGCATTTGATCTTTTGAGTAGACTGAGGGAGACAAATAGACAAGTCAATATTTGTCTTAATTTTCTGGTTTCTCCTTCATATTCAGGACTTCGTGAAATTCTTTTGACGAATTTTAGATATTCAAGTTTATCACAATTTGAGATGTAGGTTTGGATGCGAATCAAGATCTGAGATCCGGATTTCGGATCCAGCCAGATCCGAGATCCAGACCGGGATCCGAAGGATGCTGACTAAAAGCATCCTCTTCTTTCCTATCTGCTTTAAAAACATCTTCGATTGCTACCATCTCATCTTCTATATTTCGGTCCGTTCTTGGAACGTGGTCACGAATTGTCACTTAAGAAGCTAGAAACACAAGTTAATTATGTTCCTTGCTTTGTCCTGTAATAAATTAAAATAAAACCAAGTGTGGCTACCTGAATTTCTAAGAATAAATTGACATAATTCCAAGCTTACAGTATTAGTCAAACATATTTCTTTACAAACAGGTTAGCTCTTTTATTTTGTTACTGGACAAAACAACAAAAATAAATAATGATTAACTAATATCTTGTTGCTCTTGAAGTGACAGTGTGACTATAGTCTTGGAGTGTCTCGAAATATAGAATATAGGAATTTCTAGGCAAAATGCAATGGCTGCGGGTGCAAAGGAGTGTGATTTTTTTAAATTTAAAGTATCCCCTTCTTTATTCGCATATTAATCCCCATTCAAGCGCCTCCCAATTTTTGCAGGATATATAAAAACTATAATAAATTTCTTTTCACTACAAATTTGAAAGGTACAAATATACAATTCGGGCACAAAAAGAGAAATTCATACCTAGTTGAATTGTTGCAAATTCTTGAATACGGATTATTGACATGCCCCGTAAAAGCAAACCTGTGCGGTTTTAAAGTAATGTGCAATAGAAAAAATATAAAGTAGCCAATACACCACAAACTATAAATTGGAAAATCAAGAATCTTGGTGCCACAACAATAATAATAATAATAATAATAATAAAACGAATGAAATCTATTAATTTAAATAATAATATTGAAATATATTATTTATATAGCTGCTATGCTTTTGATTAAAGCAGCAAGTTATAACATAAATAACATCATTCCAACATTTTCCTCAAATTAGACGTACTTTCACATATGCAAATCGTAACACTTTGTGTGTGTTTCCCTAAGGTACTTAAGTCACAATAGCTCTAAATAGCACCCACGTACAAGGGCGCCCATCAGGGGGGGCAAGGTGGGGCGATCGCGTCCCCTAGAGGAAATTGTACTTCAGAATATCGAAAATCCGATAGAATTTTTACATTCGTTACAGCAAAATTTGAAACTATTTTTGAAACGTCGCTTATACTTGCCCCCCCCCTTGGAAACCACAACATGGGCGCCCTTGCCCACGTATGTGCCTTCAACACACTAATTTTCTGAGTCTGTACCCGCTTGCCATAGCTTTCTCAGGCTCCCACTCCCCTTCTATTTAACACAACAAATTTCAGTAAGTCTACAATGTCCATTTCTTTATTTTTTTTAATTTAATTTTTTTTATTTATTTTTTTTTATTTATTTTTTTTTAATTCTTCGATTCTGTGATTTGACCTTTCAGTTCCTGTTTTGAGAACTTACCTGTTAGCCCATATATATAGCCCAGATTAGTAACTAGGTTGGTTCCTTTCTGTACCAAAGTTTAATTAACATCGTTTTGCGTAGCGAGCGTTAGCGAGTGGAGGCAGGTTAGAACCCCGCAGGGCACGTTGTTTTCTGTCTTTGTTCATTGAATCGGTTCATTGAATGAAATACCCAAAGTAAAGACTTGTCCAAATTTCTTCGTTTATCACACTCAAAATGGATAGGAGCTTATAAGATATGCAAATCCACTTTATTCCAAAGAAAGTGTAGTAATTACATTCACAGACTCTATGACCATGTACCACTATTATTAATCTGCATGCACCCACAAAGTTATACAAATGTATCAATAGAATGCAATCTCATAATATTTTAGGTGAGATTTTCCTCCCTCCAATCTATATTTTTTGAAATTATACCGTGGACGCAAATTCTAAATCTACGCTAGGACAGACGTAAACATTGGACAAAAATCTGCCTTGTACTTATATCTACTATTAAATTCAATAAACTATACTAACCTTTAATTTCACATAAGAATGATGTCCAAATGAACTATCCACTAAACACGACGGCGGAGTGTCTCTTCTGCGAAGTAGAAAGAAGTCCTTTGGGCTCCAAGCCCATTGTGCAACTCTTTTGAAGAGCACTATAATACCCCACACAAATGATAGTAAGTATAGTTTACATCTGTCTGTTACAGACATCCACACAAAACTCTCTTGTGTTTCAACCTTCATACTGTACCAAGCAGACCACATGAATTGCACTTGAATCTAACAGGTCTCACTCACTCAGCACGAGATTGGGATTGTATCCAAGTTTTCAGCTGATAGAATTGATGCCAAAAAATATACAAATTTTTTCACTTAAAACTAGCACTGAGATCTTACTTTTGTTTTTAAGTGATATTTAAAACATTGACACATAAATGACACTACAGAAATCACTTCTCTCTTTTTCAGAAAATTTGTATCGGCGCACGTGAATCATCCCTTCTTTTTAAATGTTTTAAAGGCAGCCGGTATTAAAATGACCTTCAGCCGACGCAAACAGCTGATAATATTGGCTAAACGAGAAGCGCGCATCTACCTATTCATTGCTTGCGTCATTAATTTCTCCTCTTAACAAATCCTCGAGACGAAAGCTATGCTGACAACGTAAGAAAGGAACAAATGAAGGGTAAGGGGAAAAAAGAAGGAATGTCACAAAACTACATTTTCGAGAAAACGGCGTTTTAATATTGAAAACCGCGTAAAAGACAATAGGATTAGTGAAATCTTTTCCCCCTTTTTAATGAACATTTCTACATCTACATATGCATGGCATATACAGTCAAATAGTACCAAGAGTCACCAAGAGATGAGACAAAGAACTCGATAAAGTACATACATGGACATTCCTTGTTTTTTCCCCTTACCCTTCAAATGTATTGATTATGATGATGTTTCATTATAATTTATAGACAACTTAGTTATCCTATGGGCTAATGAATTTATTATTTCTATTAATACATAATATTCAATATTAAGCTAAGAAAATAGTATTAATATTTTATGTGTATTTACTGCTTTGATAGGGGAAGATATGAAACGGTTTACGTTTATCTCAAGGTGATCCATGCTGACAATTCCTAATAAAACTAATGAAATAATAAATACGAATTATTAAACTAAAGGGGAGTCCCTTGATAATGCGCACCAAATGTATGGTATACGTAACGACGCGACATTGTTGTCTTGTTTGTTGCGCACGTGATCCATAGCACGCAAACCTCATGGTATTAAATCGAACTCGATATTTAATTATTTATTTTTTAATTTAACATGTTACGACGATCATGTTTCGAGGTTAGAAGAGACGATGATAGAACAGCGAATGAAATGATGGAATGAAGAAAGTGGAAGGAAACGGCCCGAGAAAACTGACGCACAGTGTTTGTCCAACACAAAGTCCACTCGGCATGAGCTAGGTATTACCAATTCAATTACCCTATTCAGCAGAAGTGAACATTTTACCACTGAGCTCTTGTGTATATGAATAGTTTTCTTGAAGTGAAATCTTTTAAGTTTACGTCCCATGGTTATGCCGGCTAAGCTAATGGGGCGTTTACACTTAGTCGATTTGCGTTCGATTCAGTTGAATTGACGTCACTTTCAACTTAATCGACCGTGTAAACGGGACTTCAACTTAATCGCTTGTTGATCGAAGGCGACTAATCGACTGGCAACTGAATTAAAAGACGTTCTATTTTCTGTGGTTGAAATAATTGAACACATCCATCAATCTGATTCGGCCTAGTTGCTTCGATTTAGTGGCAAATGCAGCGAGTCGATTTAGTCGTGCGACTAAATCGACTAAGTGTAAACGCCCCATAAAGGAGACAGTAACGATGAGAAATGAATGAAATGGTACAATGAGGAAAGTGGGAGGAAATGAGAGAACCCCGAGAAAGCCCACGCACACGGTGTTTGTCCACCACAAACTTCACTTGACGCGAGCTAGAAACGAACCGAGGACCCCATGCACCAAGAGGGAACGCTCTACCACTAACCAACCGCGGCCATGAATATTTTTCTTGTATATTATACAGGCCGGTAGCTAGCCCAAAAATATAGGGGGCCCCGATCCAACCATATTATAGTTCATAAACATATTTTAGTTCATAAACATATTTTAGTTCATTTGCAAGCAAAATTTTAGGGGGCCAGCAAAATTTTAGGGGGGCCCGGCCCCCTAGAACCCCCTGGATACGGGCCTGATACTATCTTTTGTTCTTGTTCTTACTTTCGAGTGACGATAGAGGGTATGGTCATGGTGATAATAATTTGATTTTCAGTTTAGCGTCCTTTTCAGCAGCGACGCTATATGAGACGTGGACCTACAGCTTAATGTGGGATGCGAACCACATGAGCTCCTGCCGAGAATCGAACACGGGTCTCTCACGCCAAACCCATGTACGCTAACCGCTTAGCCACAAGGGAGCTCAATAATAATAATAATAATAATAATAATAATAATAATAATAATAATAATCACCATCATCATGATCATGATCATCATCATCATCGAGATTTCAACAAATTTACAGTTCTATGTGACCCGTAAGTGTAAATGTAAATAATGTCACTTTGGATGTATGCCAGTCTGTTTGCTCTGAGTGCACTTGTCCTAAGAGCTTACCGTTCAACGTACCGGTACCCGAATCAAATTTTAAATTTAAGGTTTTTCATTTATGAAGTTATCCCTTTCTTCCTTCCTACTCCCCAGAATAACATGTTTACAGACACATTAAAATAAACCCCCCAAAAAAATGCAAATTTCTTTAAAACGACTCTAACGATTTTGATTATAGTTCATACAGCAATATTTCATTAAGAACAAACACGTACGAGTCACTCTTTTGTAGGAATGGGCACGAGTCGAGTCAAAGGTAATTTTCTCGAGTCGAGTTCCGAGCCGAGTCACTTTTCTTGAGGTCGAGTTTCGAGTTAAATCGAGTTTGATAAATGGCTTGCTCGTTTTATATGAAATTTTAATTTACATTCTTCTGAAAATGATATATTAAGTAGAGATGCAAAAAAGCCGGCTTTTTTGAATCGATGGTTTTTTTCACATAAAAAGCCGGCTTTTATGGGGAAAAAACGAGAATTTTGGAAATTTTGGCTTTTTTCATTTTTATGATTTTTCTATCTAAATAGCTTTCTTATAGTATATTCTATAGTTAGATAAGAATTCCATGACCTAAATGCCATATTTCGCTCTAAAATTCACCATCAAGATGGATGGAGCACATGTTTTACGAATTAAAGCTAACATGAAGAATGTAGTATTTGAGGGCAATTTTAGAGGCTATTTAACTTTATTTTAACTTTTGAGTTATCGACATTTTTTTCTTCTCGGGATCATTTCAGTTTGTCATCTGTGTTTCATTTCTAAGAGCTTAGTACTCTAGCTTCTAGCGCAAAAGTTAAACTTACGTTTTTCTATATATCCGTCAAAGCGTACGTTTTTCAATATATCCGTCTAACCGTACTTCCACATTTCTGTTATACTGTAGCTGTGCAACGATTTAGCAATAATTTTTCGGATACAACCTTGAATACTAATTTATACAAATAATCAGTAGCGGATTTAGAAACGTACTTTGGGACGGGTTTCTCTGGTTGTTTCGTTTTCTAAAATGTCCTAATTTTATTTTGGAGGAGCTTGAAGTTTATGAGTACAGGCATAACTAATACTGTATTTCGTTTCGTTTATATATTTAGAGATAATCTTCCGGATACAACCTTGAAGAATTTCCGGATACAACCAATTTTATACTGAGAATTAGTGGCGGATTAGGAAAGTATTTTGGGAGGTTTTTTTTTTCTTACTAATGTTTAGTTTTTCTAAACATTCGTAATTTTTATTTGACAGGAGCTTAAAGTTTATGAGTAAAGGCATAACTAATAGATATTTCATTTGTTTTAGACATTCCATAATTTTGGGGAACAGGCTTTAGTCCGAAAAGACCTTCCCTCTAACCTTCGCAAAACCGTCACTGCTGGTAATTAGTAATAATAACGATTTAAAAACAATAAGAAATGAAGTCGGCCAACTCACAGTACACGCACTATCTCTACTTCACAGATGGAATGAAGAAAAGTTTTGTCAGAATGGTCGAATGCTTAGTGGAATCCCGGACTTCCCGATAGAAGCGCAAAAGCTCCACTCAGTCATGTTTGTTGTGCAGTTGTATTTATCTGAGCTTAAATATATTCCTTTTTTTTTTTTTTTTTTTGGTGGTGGTGGGTGGGGAGAGTTCCATAATGATATGAAGAGTGTGAGCCAAGAACATGGTAACTAACAAATTTTCAATTGCTGAGTTATGCAGCACCAGATAAACAGCAACGCACACCGCTTCGTTTAATCCTTCATGTATAGTCTTATGTGAAAAATCAGCTTTCCGACTTTCAAAATGGATTGCGCAGCAGAAAATTTCTAATTTCTTAAAATAGTAAAATTGTGGGTTACCATGTTCTTACCTCACACCCTTCATATGTTGAATCCCTCTTGTTAAAAATACAGAAAACTTGAGGGCTGAATAAACCGTGATGGTGCTTATATAAAACTGTAGAATTTCAAGAATATACAAAACCAAAAGCTCTAGGTGTGCAGCCTTTAAGTGTATCATATAAATCTAAGTATTTTTCTTATGTTTTATTTTAATTTTACTTTGTTCCAAAAAGAGGGTATAGAATATTTTGAAGTAAAAATACTACATAAAATTTTGCTACTTATTTGAGTATTTTTTAAAAGAAGTATTTACTTTTAGGGTTGGCTGGCTTACACCAGCTATTCTTTTTTCTTTTTTTAAAATAAACAACTGGTTTAAACCAATAAATAAATAAATAAATAAATAAAAAGAACGAAAAATGCGAATCGTGTGAACTTCATGGTAACGTTTCCACACATCAAACCATCTGCATTAGTTTTATTTCCTTTCCACCTTTTAATCAAGGTGTCCCATGTTGAATTCTCGGTCGAACCACAACCCTTCTTTCATGCGTAAACAAAGTAGCGGTTCGGATGTAACTTTAAGCGAGTCTTCTCCTTGATAACCTCGGTATTACGTATGTTAAGCCTGAACATACGAAACGAAACCAAATTGTATATTTCTGAATGCCTGTTATTTTATAAAGAAGCCAAGGTTGCTTAAATGTATTGATAGAAATTGGCAAAATTTATCGATTGCCTACGTAGCTTCCAACATTAGCTTGGATTGTACTTTCAATGATATGCACGTACTAAATTTGTAATTTAATACCTCAGTTTTAGCGTACTGATTATGATACGTTGACCTTTAAATTTTACATGCAAAGCAATAAAAGGATTTTTCCGTCATTGTTTTACATTTAGAGTAATGATGGGATTTTCCTGATAGCTAAGGCGGGAATTTCTCAATTTAAGAAATTTACTGACCGGACTTCTTTAAGCTTATGTAACCTCTTCCAGCATAACCCCGTTGTTGCATAATAACACCAAGGCGAAACAAACTTATTTCTGTCAATATGTAATATAAATTCATAAAGCAAAATATCTAACCCCCCAAAAAAACTGGTTTAAACCAAAAAAAAAAAAAAACAAGTTTAAACTCCCCCCAAAAAGCGGGTTTTTGGCATTCTCAAAAACAACCATGGTTCTTGCCAATCCTGCTTACTTTTGTCTGTAGGAGGTTAAAAATATGTTATATACATTGGTTAATCCTTTGGAATTTATAATGTAAATATGTTGAGAAGTAAAACTGTTTGAAGTATCTTTTCGAAATTCACGATTTATTTTTGAGGTTTTATATTATTATCGGTATCAACCACTAATTAAATTACTTTTTGTGTTATAGAGAAGCGAAACAAAATCTGGTTTATCAATTTAAAGCAGAATTTTGAAAAAAGCCCAAAATTTCCCAAGCAAAAAAGCGAAGCAGAAAAAACCGAGTTTTTTCCAAAAAAGCCGGTTTTTTCCGAGCCCTTGCATCTCTAATATTAAGTGACTTTTCATACACAGGCAACTGAGTTGCAACATCGAGTTGCGCCACTAATATGAACGGAAATATAAACCAATCAACTGATAGCAGACACCAACACCTTTTTCTATTTTATATATATTTTTTCTGTAGTGGGACGGGTTTAAATGAATTCCAAAGTAAAGTCTGGGGAGGAAAACTCTTTTCTACGAGCTTTCACGTCGAGAATGGCCTGAAACAAGGAAATGCGTTGTTAAAATTATTATTCAACTTTGTCCTGGAGTGTGCTATAAGGAAAATGAAAGATAGCAACCAGGGTCTAGAGTTAGGAGGTTAAATGGTATTCACCAGGTTATGGCGTATGCTGATGATGTAAATTTAAGAGGGGGTGATAGGAGAACATTAGAAAAAAAATGCAGAGGTCTTATTAAACGCTTGCAGGGACATGGGTTGTTTAGAGGTATAAATGCAGAGAAAACTAAATACATGGAAGTGCGTTGGGATCGTAATACGGCAAATTATGGATGAGTTAAAATATCGAATAATACTCTTCATAAAGTGGATACTTTTAAATATCTAGAATCAATATTAACAGACGAAAACCATATTCACGAAGAAATTAAATGTCGACTAAAAGCAGGGAATTCGTGTTATTATTCAGTTCAAAATCTCTTGTTGTCTCGATTTCTGTCGAGAAATTTGAAGCTTAAAATATATAAAACGATAATCATGCCTGTTGTTCTGTATGGTTGCGAAACATGGTCGCTTACTCTGAGGGAAGAACATAGACTAAAAGTATTTGAGAATAAGATGCTGAGACGAATATTCGGACCCAAGAGGAATGGGAATGGCGGAAACTTCATAACGAGGAACTACATAATTTATACAGTTTATCAAACATTGTTAGGCAGTGTGCGAATTGAAAAATTTTCCCAGGGGGGGATGAATTTCACCCATATGCGCACCCAGTCCTACCCCCATATATATATATATATATATATATATATATATATATATATATATATATATATACGAGGCCTGTCTAAAAAGTATCCGACCTTAATTTTTTCCACGCAAAGTTGTGATTCTCAGGCGGCGCCACCTTGCACGGTGGAAGGAGGAACCTTAATGCGCATGCTTTAATTTTTTCACCGCGTTTGCGTGTGCCAGTCGTGAGCTGGTGGTCGCGGAGTGAGGTGCTGTTGGTAGTGTTCGTCGGATTTAGTGTTTCTCGCAAGATGACTGAACGAATTGAGCAAAGATACTGCATCAAATTCTGTCAAAGGCTGGGTGATTCTCAAAGCCAAACAATTCGTAAGATTCAGCAGGTGTTTGGAGAAGATGCGATGGGTGTAACACAAATTAAACAATGGTTCAACCGATTCTAAGATGGCCGCACATCAGTCGAGAGTGAGCAGCGTAGCGGCAGGCCCCAAACTGCTCGGAATGCAGCTGTTGTTGAGCGGGTGCGAAATTTGGTGATGGCAGATCGCCGTTTGACAGTGCGGGAGATTGCAGAATATGTTGGAGTGAGTAAAGATTCTGCACATGCAATTTTGCATGACGATTTGAACATGAAACGAGTGGCTGCTAAATTTGTACCCAAGTTGTTGTCTCAGGAACAAAAAGACACCCGTTTTGACGTTGCACAGGACCTTCTGGACACCACAAACACTGATCCTGGGTATCTGAATACCGTGATAACTGGAGATGAGTCATGGGTGTACGGGTACGACCCAGAAACAAAACAACAATCGTCTCAATGGAAGCATCCCGATTCTCCAAGGCCGAAGAAAGCGCGGCAGGTGCGAAGCAAAATCAAGGTGTTGCTGACTGTTTTCTTCGATGACCGTGGAATTGTGCATCACGAGTACGCACCGGAAGGACAAACAGTGAAAAAGGAGTACTATCAAGATGTTCTTAGGCGACTCCGTGACGCAGTCCGGCGCAAAAGACCAGACATGTGGACAGCGAAGAACTGGCACGTCCATCATGACAACGCCCCAGCACATTCATCCCAATTGATCCACACGTTCTTAGCCAAACATGGAATTACAACCGTTCGCCAACCTCCCTACTCTCCAGACCTGGCTCCTTGTGACTTCTTGTTGTTTCCAAAATTGAAGACACCTCTGAAGGGATCCCGTTTTGAGAGTAGAGAAGACATAATGCGGAACACGACGACGGAGCTGAACAACATTCCAAAAGAAGACTTCCAGCGGTGTTTCGAGCAGTGGAAGGATCGGTGGGCTAAGTGTGTGGAAGCACAAGGGGCCTACTTTGAAGGGGATTAGGGTCCCAAATCTGTCAGGTATTCGCAACTATTTTTCTGGCCAAAGGTCGGATACTTTTTAGACAGCCCTCGTATATACACTAACAAGTACAAAACAGTTGAGATGTGAGATCTTTCATAAATTTTCACTCAAGTAATATTTAGGTTAGCTACGCAAAGTAAGAATTGTTCCCTTTTTCTATCTTATCTTTATGTCCATTTAAAAATACTCCAGAGGGGGAAAAAGTTATCCCTGCCAGGGATAAAATTTTTCTTCTCCAGGGTGGGAAAGATTTTTGTCAGGGGGGGAAATCCCTGGCATCCCCCCCGCCAATTCGCACCCTGTTGTTAGGATAATCAAGTGTAGGAGGCTTGTGTAGATGGGAAGATCATGTAGCCAGGATGGAAAAAAGTAAGAACATTTACAAAGTTTTAACTGGAAGACCAATCGGAAAACGACCTTTAGGAAAACCTAGGCCTACGCCCTTAATGGGAAGACAATATTAAGATGGATATCGCAGAAATAGGAATACAAAGTAGAAACTGGATCCATTTGGCTAAATTTGGCGAAGGATAGAAGTCAGTGGAGAGCGTTTGTGAACTCGGCATTGAACCTCCGGGCTCCATAGGCCATAGAGTTAGTTAGTGAAACGGGTTGCCAGGACACAAGAAATATATGGCACCTAGGTACTAGGAGGGTATAGTAGACATAGTAGATCAATAGTAGATCCGTGGCACAGTAGGGACCACGATGGCTCAGTGATAGAGCGCTTACCTGTAATGCGTGGGGTCCCTGGTTTGATCTCCGACCAAGTAAGTTTGTGCTGAACAACATCGTGTCCGTGGGTTTTCTCGGGGTACTCCGTTTCCTCCCACACTCGCATTCTATCAATTCTTTTATCATCATTCATTTTCTTTAATCATCATCTCCCTTAGCCTAACGGGCATACTTGTGGGACGTTCAACTGAAACATTTTATTTTATTTTTCAAACTACACCAGTCGTTCTTTCAGAGAAAATGTTCCGGGGGCACTGCTGGTACTATTCTATTTATTATTACATTAAAGACGTATTATTTTGGTCTCCTCCGGGCGGGCACTCTCAGAGCTCCGGGGGGGTTGTGCCCCCCCCAAAAAAAAGAACGTCTGGAAGAAACACTGATACCTACAACCGGGAATCAAACCGTCTCCTGCATAGGCAGCGAAATTCTAACCACTTAGCCACGAGAAATTCCATCGATGTATAGTAGTACTCCCCCCGTTATGCCCGAATGACTCATCCTCACTCTCTTTTATGACCGGGGTGAAAGGTCAATGACCTGGCCCCGGGTCAATGACCTAGGGGTACCTAGGACCATCCCCTCTAAATTTTGGCAGGGGTACCATGGCCCACCCCCTAAATTTTGGCAGGGGTACATAGGACCACCCCCCTTAAATTTTGAAAATTGCCAAATCTAAAAATTTGGTGTGGTAGCCTAGGACCATAGTATGTACCTCTATCAGTATTGGGTGTCTATGTCGTTCCCTTTCATGGGTAAAAAATTGCCAAAAATTCAAATTTCGGGGGTTTTTGACCTAATTTATTCCCTTTGATGAGGTATTATTACCCTATATAGTTATATGGGCGTATACAGGGGTCCATTACCTTTCATAACATATGGGTATATTAATGCACCCCTTGAAAAATTTGGGAGGGGTATCATGGCCCACCCCTTAAATTTTGAAAATTGCCAAATCTAAAAATTGTGTGTGGTAGCCTAGGACCATAGTATGTACCTCTATCAGTATTGGGTGTCTATGTCGTTCCCTTTCATGGGTAAAAAATTGCCAAAAATTCAAATTTCGGGGGTTTTTGACCTAATTTATTCCCTTTGATGAGGTATTATTACCCTATATAGTTATATGGGCGTATACAGGGGTCCATTACCTTTCATAACATATGGGTATATTAATGCACCCCTTGAAAAATTTGGGAAGGGTATCTTGGCCCACCCCTTAAATTTTGGAAATTGACCAATTTAAACATTGGGTATTATAGTATAGGACCCTAATATGTATTATAATAAATTTGGGTGGTCCACCTCGTTCCCTTTTAGGGGTACAAAATTGCCAAAAATATAAACGTAAGCAATACGTTGTACCACGTGTTTGCTTTTTGGTCGATTTTATCCCCTTTGATGAGGTGTTATTATCCTATATAGTTATATGGTTATGTATATTGGTCCATTCCCTTTCATAAGACATGGGTATATTGGTGCACCCCTTTAAAAATTTGGGAATACCTTGGCCAACCCCTTAAATTTTGGAAATTGCCCAATTTAAACATTTGGTAGGACGAAACAGGAGAAAACATGTTCCCTTTTAGAGGTACAAAATTGCCAAAATATAAACGTAAGCAATACGTTGTACCACGTGTTTGGTCTTTTGGCCCAATTTATCCTCTTGGATGAGGCCCTATTACCTTATATAGTTATATGGACGTATACAGGGGTTCATTACCTTTCATAAGATATGGGTATATTTGTGCACCCCTTTAAAATTTGGGTGGAGTACTTTGGCCCACCTCCTTCAATTTTGGAAATTGCCCAATTTAAACATTTGGTATAATAGTATAGGACCCTAATATGTATTATTATACCCCTTTTAGGGGCACAAAATTACCAAATTTTACTACAACCACGTATTTGGTATTTTGGCTCATTTTATCACCTTGGATGAGGTCCTATTACCTTATATAGTTATATGGACGTATACAGATGTCCATTTCCTATTATAAGACATAGGTACATTTGTGCACCCCTTTAAAAATTTGGGAGGAGTACCATGGCCAATCTTTTAAATTTTGGAAATTTTCCAGTTTAAGCATATACTACTGGACTCTAATATGTATCATGATAAATTTGGGTGGTTCACTTCGTTCCCTTTTAGGGTACAAAATTGCCAAAATATAAACGTAAACAATACGTTGTACCACGTGTTTCGTTTTTTATCTAATTTATTCCTTTTGATGAGGTCCTATTACCTTATATGGTAATGTATAGGTGTTCATTCCCTATCATAAGACATAGGTATATTGATGCACCCCTTGAAATTTTTGGGAATGGTACCTTGGCCCACCCCTTAAGTTTTAGAAATTGCCCAATTTAAACATTTGGTATAATAGTACTGGACCCTAATATATAATACTATAAATTTGGGTGGTCCACCTCGTTCCCTTTTAGGGGTCATTTTGTTCCGCTTTAGGGGTGAACATGGATACCGTACATGTGTTGCAATCGTCCCGAGTTCGATTCTTGGTGCTAGTTTCAGGAAATGTTGAATTTAACGTCTCCGAAAAACGATGATGATGAGAAGTGATAGGACGAAACATGAGAAAAACATGAACTTACTTGATTGAGGATTGAAGCAGGGACCTCACACATTAGTGACAAACGCGGATGGGATTATGTGATTTTGGACCTCTCGTTTCCGTTCATGGATTAAATAAAAAGATGACTCTTTGCTTAAATCTGATTAGTTCATTGTTCGAGCGATTTTTAAACGCTCAGCGTTTGTTGATCAGTAAGCGCTTCATTGATGGAAACAATGTTGCCAGATTTTGAAAATCTAAACTGCTCCGATTCTTTTTTCGAAACGGTTCCGCTGAGTGCAAGAATTTTTCAAAACTAAAAATTTTAAAAACTAAAAATTTTCAAACTAAAAAAATTTAAACTTTTCAAAAAAATTTTTCGAACTAAAAAATTTCAAATAAAAAAATTTAAACAAAAAATTGTCAAACAAAAATTTTCAAACTAAAAGATTTCAAATAAAATTTTGAAACAAATTTTGAAAATCTAAAATTTTTAAAACTAAAAAATAAAATCAAACTTTCTGGAACCAAATTTTTTAAACTTAAAATTTTCGAACTCGAACCGAATTTGAAAACTAAAAAACTTTTCGAACCAAATTTTCAAACAATTTTTTTTCGAACTCAGAAAGTTTCAAACAAAACTTGCAAATCAAAATTTCAAACTAAAAAAGTTTTCGATCTAAAATTTTGAACTAAAAAAATTCGAACTCAGAAAGTTTTAAAATCAAAATTTGAAACTCAAGTTTCGAATTTAAAATATTTTCGAACTACAATTATCAAACTCAAACTTTTAGAAAATCTTAACAGAGATTGAAAGTGATCACTCGTTTCGCGAGCCGTAACTTTTAGTAATGTAACATAGTTTACGGTTTAAGATTTATATTGTCTTGAGAACGATTGAGTTCGTTTATGTAATGAACCCGTTGGCCAGCCATAGCCTGATTTCACATCGTAGCTCATGAAAGCAATCTTGTTGTAGTTGTGTAGCCGTGACCATTTTTTCTGGACATAGCCTGTACGATCACCAGGAATGAAATACTACTTAGTTTAGCGACCATTAAGATGAAATCTGAACCATCAAATGTTAAGACATCCTGCGATAGAACAAACAAAAATGTGTGTTTCCTTACCTGGAGTCGAACCCCGGATCGATTAGAACTTTAAGAAAAGGACATATTTCGTTTAGCACAGCGATTCATATCTTATGAGCTGGGAACTCGGACCTCAAAATCGACGTCTGCTTAGTTGTTAAAAGCAATGAACCAATTTTCCATTTACATTGCCAAACACTTTAAATATTAAGTCACGTTTTGTCATATTGAAATTGCATTTAAAAAATCACATGCGAAGGCGAAGATGACGAAAGAGAGGAGCGGCTTCTTGCACAAGTTTCGTAACGAAATGAATTTCATTACTTCAGTATCATAGTTTCTTTGTCATAGATGAAGAATGCAGAATTTGCAGTTTTTCTTTATAACGTCATTCAGCTCTGTCATATTGCATTCTCTCTCTTTAAATTGTGTTACTGTTGCTTAGTTACTAAGATATCAGTCCTGTGTTTGTAACATTGAACTTGTCATTTACTGCAATAGTGATTACCGTGTTACCTAGTGATGCTATAATGTTGCATTGAATCCAATTTTTCTGGTGCAAGAGGTTTTCAGTTCGATTCCTTTAGAGTGCTTCCCGTCGTTCTTATAGGATTATCATGTTACTTATTTTATGAAAGATCGTGCCAGTAGTGAATGATGCTACATTGAATTCAATTTACTATGGTGGAAGAGCTTCCCTCATAAGATTGTAAATGAAGAAAGAAAAAAAAACTGTTACGATACCATGGTTCGGCTTTCCTTGTGTAAAAGAAATGAACGATTTATCGTTTTGATCTCATATTGTTTTGTACCATGGTGCTGTAATACGAGTGATTTGTATTAAATAACATTCACAAGAAGATCGATTCCGGCTGGAAAACAATTTCATAAAAGTGAACAAGTGCATCTAATGCGAAAAGGATTCTAGTTTGATCCTGCTGACGTTCACTATTTTAAGTGAAGTTTTTATACGATAAAAGTATTGCACGAACAGTCTGTGCCTACTGCTAAAACTTAATTACATTTTCATTGAAATCAACATAAGTAATATAATTGTATTTAAAAAATGTAATCAGTATGTGCTGTAATAAACAACATTGTGTGTGTGTGTGTGTGTGTGTGTGTGCGTGATGTTAGTCTAAACAACAGTCTTTTTCATGAATGGTTTTTAAATTATTGTTGTGGTATTTGCTCCTCGAGAAAAAGCTGAGGCCTGCAAAATGATCTTCCTCAACTCAGTGACCTTGCTTGTTTCATGTTAAGTGTATCATTATCTGTTTTACGTCGTGATGACTCAATGACAGAGGTGTGTAAGGTCGCTGGTTCGATCTTAGCTAACGCCAAGTTGCTTTGTAGTGAACAAAAAAGCCGTGTGCGTGAGTTTTCTCAGGGTTCTCCCCACTATATTTAATCCATCATTACATTTATTTCTCATCATCATCGTCTTCTTTAGCCTAGTTAACATAACCGTAAGACGTAAAACTCAAAGATTTAATTTCATTTCTCTGAACCACCACGAGTGTTTTTTGTTCTCTTGACAGTACCGAGGACGTAAATCTTGTGTTCCTAGACTGCATAAGACGTGAACGATAAAATCTGAACCACCATAAATGTTTTATGTTGACTTAACAATATCGAGGCTGTATAGGACGTGGACCTACAGTTCAAAGTGAAATGCGAATCATCATAAATGTCGCTATAAACACCAAATATTTGTTTCTATTTTACGTATAAGATGGAAAGCGTTTATGACCTTAGGCTGTATAAGACTTGAACGTACTTCTGTGGGTTGTGTACTTAAACCCGTAATAATAACGCCAAAAATCGAACCTGGACTTAGACACTGAAATCTCAAATGGTCTTAAGGAAAGATTTTTTTTTTATTGTAATGCATTCAACCTGGAAAATGCTGATTAGCACCTTGACCTTCAAGTGAGAGGAATGAGAGAGTAGTATTTCATTCCTGGTGATCGTACAGGCTATGTCCAGAAAAAAATGGTCACGGCTACACAACTACAACAAGATTGCTTTCATGAGCTACGATGTGAAATTAGGCTATGGCTGGCCAACGGGTTCATTACATAAACGAACTCAATCGTTCTCAAGACAATATAAATCTTAAACCGTAAACTATGTTACATTACTAAAAGTTATGGCTCGCGAAACGAGTGATCACTTTCAATCTCTGTTAAGATTTTCTAAAAGTTTGAGTTTGATAATTGTAGTTCGAAAATATTTTAAATTCGAAACTTGAGTTTCAAATTTTGATTTTAAAACTTTCTGAGTTCGAAAATTTTTAGTGAGAACTTTGAGTTCGAATTTTTTTAGTTCAAAATTTTAGATCGAAAACTTTTTTAGTTTGAAATTTTGATTTGCAAGTTTTAAGTTTGAAACTTTCTGAGTTCGAAAAAAAATTGTTTGAAAATTTGGTTCGAAAAGTTTTTTAGTTTTCAAATTCGGTTCGAGTTCGAAAATTTTAAGTTTAAAAAATTTGGTTCCAGAAAGTTTGATTTTATTTTTTAGTTTTAAAAATTTTAGATTTTCAAAATTTGTTTCAAAATTTTATTTGAAATCTTTTAGTTTGAAAATTTTTGTTTGACAATTTTTTGTTTAAATTTTTTTATTTGAAATTTTTTAGTTCGAAAAATTTTTTTGAAAAGTTTAAATTTTTTTAGTTTGAAAATTTTGTTTTTAAAATTTTTAGTTTTGAAAAATTCTTGCACTCAGCGGAACCGTTTCGAAAAAAGAATCGGAGCAGTTTAGATTTTCAAAATCTGGCAACATTGTTTCCATCAATGAAGCGCTTACTGATCAACAAACGCTGAGCGTTTAAAAATCGCTCGAACAATGAACTAATCAGATTTAAGCAAAGAGTCATCTTTTTATTTAATCCATGAACGGAAACGAGAGGTCCAAAATCACATAATCCCATCCGCGTTTGTCACTAATGTGTGAGGTCCCTGCTTCAATCCTCAATCAAGTAAGTTCATGTTTTTCTCATGTTTCGTCCTATCACTTCTCATCATCATCGTTTTTCGGAGACGTTAAATTCAACATTTCCTGAAACTAGCACCAAGAATCGAACTCGGGACGATTGCAACACATGTACGGTATCCATGTTCACCCCTAAAGCGGAACAAAATGACCCCTAAAAGGGAACGAGGTGGACCACCCAAATTTATAGTATTATATATTAGGGTCCAGTACTATTATACCAAATGTTTAAATTGGGCAATTTCTAAAACTTAAGGGGTGGGCCAAGGTACCATTCCCAAAAATTTCAAGGGGTGCATCAATATACCTATGTCTTATGATAGGGAATGAACACCTATACATTACCATATAAGGTAATAGGACCTCATCAAAAGGAATAAATTGGGTAAAAAACGAAACACGTGGTACAACGTATTGTTTACGTTTATATTTTGGCAATTTTGTACCCTAAAAGGGAACGAAGTGAACCACCCAAATTTATCATGATACATATTAGAGTCCAGTAGTATATGCTTAAACTGGAAAATTTCCAAAATTTAAAAGATTGGCCATGGTACTCCTCCCAAATTTTTAAAGGGGTGCACAAATGTACCTATGTCTTATAATAGGAAATGGACATCTGTATACGTCCATATAACTATATAAGGTAATAGGACCTCATCCAAGGTGATAAAATGAGCCAAAATACCAAATACGTGGTTGTAGTAAAATTTGGTAATTTTGTGCCCCTAAAAGGGGTATAATAATACATATTAGGGTCCTATACTATTATACCAAATGTTTAAATTGGGCAATTTCCAAAATTGAAGGGGGTGGGCCAAAGTACTCCACCCAAATTTTAAAGGGGTGCACAAATATACCCATATCTTATGAAAGGTAATGAACCCCTGTATACGTCCATATAACTATATAAGGTAATAGGGCCTCATCCAAGAGGATAAATTGGGCCAAAAGACCAAACACGTGGTACAACGTATTGCTTACGTTTATATTTTGGCAATTTTGTACACCTTGTCTCAAAAAGGTTGAGCGCATTCTTTATTGGTGTTTTGAGGCAAAAATTTTCAAAGTCCAGCTTCGGGTATCTTCGGGAAAAAGTAAGCCAGGTTCGAACCTCCAAGCCAGCCTTTGCAAAAGGGTAAAAGTTTGCAGATGTGTTTTTCTTCTTTTAAATATAATAAGACTTGTTACCAAGTGTTTAAGAAAGCAACATTGATTGAAATACTAAATGATACAATATTTCGAAACGTTTTTATTAATGTGAGCACATGCTTGTTTGTCATTTAGCTCTCTATACGTAATGGAACATTTAAATACGTTAAAGAATCTTTCCATATGTAAAAGAATGCTCAAAATTAAGAAAAAGAACATAATTATCGCCTGAGTACTAAAATAAAACTCAAAGTAGAACAGAAACTGCGTTTGTAATGGATATGAATGTCATAATCATCTTGAGATCCGTTATACGTTGCTAGAAGCTTAGTTTTAGAAGTCCTTGTGTTAGCTCATTGGTAAGCTGTCGGATTTCAAATCATATGGTTGAGAGTTCGATTCTCGTCTGGGCCAATACTTTTTTTAAAATTGCATTTTCCGCAATGCATGAAAAATTATATAAAATAATTACATTAAAATACATAAGTTGTTTATATATAACATAATAATTGCAGAACATAGTAATTATTATGTTTAAAATATAACATCTGAGATAATTTTCACAGTAGGTCGGTATTATATATGAGGATGTAAATACAAGTTAAGAAACTCGTTCAATAGCAATAAATAAATCATGTAGTGTATTTATTTGCAGCTATTTGTCATATAGAGAGTAATTCTCAACATTCATAATACAGAATGTCATTTATGTTCTTGAAAAGTTATTCGATGCATAAACAGAGGGTATAAACAGAGAATCCAAAGTCGGAACGCTCGCAAAAAAAAATTCATGAACCCCAATGGTCACGTGAGCAGACTGGAATTGTACTTATGAAGCATGCCACAGCAGAAAGTCTTTACATAGATTTTCAATTCAATTCCTGATATATGCTTTTGCAATGTGGAAGTGGTGATGCCTTGAGTCGCCTCTCTCTCGCTCGCTCGCTCGCTCACTCTCTATTTATACAGAATATAAAAGTGGATTTATGTGTGTGTTTCAACATAATTCTAATATATCTAGAGCAATTTTAACTATATTTCTTACAGTCTGGAAAAAGAGTACTGTCGGGATACATATCAAAAATGCTAGAAACGGTTCGATATTAGTATCGAATCCATAGTTTCGTGGTCGCTTAGGTGAATAGCTCTACTTTCAATTCAAGTCCAATTAAGCTCCCATTAGCACCCAGGGTGGTTACGTAGCGACATA
Organism: Thermobia domestica; assembly: GCF_964235325.1. NCBI lineage: Eukaryota > Metazoa > Arthropoda > Insecta > Zygentoma > Lepismatidae > Thermobia > Thermobia domestica. The sequence continues at coordinate 44,128 of NW_027656097.1, read as the reverse complement.
AAGATATCGAAATCAACCGATATTAGAATCGAATCGTAAGTTTTCAGCGCCGCTAACAGTGTAGCATTTCCCATTAGTCCACATTAGTCCCATTGCCTAGAGGGCAACATATTTGCAGAGTGCAAATTTTAAAACTTGAATAATATTTTAATTTTTTCCGTATGAAAAAGTTAAAAATCATGAGCAAATATACTATTTCACGAACAATCCTCTTTTACTATTCTAATATGTTTAATAATTGCGTAAGAAATGTAATAGTAATTCAGAACATGTTTCACAGTTGTTATTTTTGTTACATAGTTGTAGCTATAGCATGTAGTGAGTGGAATTTAACTGTAATAAATTCAGTAATTAACCATATTCGAATTAAGTTTTATTTTTAAGTTCGGAATGAAGGGGCGGAGAAATATGCAGTTATTGGCGGCACCGAGCTTTTCTACATTTTACTTTCAAGATCTCCATTTTTCTTTTGTCATTTGTTCCTAATAAAAAAAAGTTCAGTCACTTTTGGATTGTCATAGGATAGTAGGAGTTGGATTTTGGGATGCAGCCTGTGAGATTCTAGAGGAGCTAACTGCTTGAAAAAATATTTTTGAATCATCTGTAACATATGAAATAAGGATATGTATCATAAAAAATTGAAAGTAACTATGTCTGCGTAATCATCACGGTCAAATTGCAAAGTCAAATGAATTGACGTTTGGTATATAATCAGGCTCCAATCCCAACTGGGAAGTTATCATACGCGTGTCACTTTCATTATAATACATATCCTTAGGGGGAGTTGAAGTCCGAATTTTTGCGAAAAATTTGGTATCTCACAAGCCGTTCAACTGAGAGCTGAAATTCAGCATACAACTCTTTATTAAAAATAAAGAGAATATGCCCTGGCATTTTTTAAAATTGTCTTTTATGAGCGGGGGGACGGGGGTGCCTTTTCTATATAGTGGAAATTAATAGTGGGTTGATTTGTAAAAATAATCGAAAACGATTGATATTAGTTGAGAAAAAAATTGAGTAATGCAAACTAAAGTTCTTTTTGAATTTTATACCCACTGCTTTCTATTTATAATTGCTGAAGCTGGTGTTTAATATATGGAGCGTTCCGAGCATAAGGCAATCAAGCCATAAAGTTAGAGAAAATGGCCATAAAATTTGTATTCTAAACGTAATTACATGGGCATTTTCAATTTTTTTTTTTTTTTTTTTTACGTTGGTCTACTTTTCCTTGATTCGAAACTTTTAAATTTCACCCTATTTTCTACTGAATGTGTCTGTAAGGCAACAAAGAAATAATTACATATGATAAATTTAAATTCATTTTAATTCGGAAAATGAGAAACACTTTGCCATTATATATCGTAAAGGTCAGACCCACCAGTATTGTAACAAAGAGGTGCTTGAGCCAATGACGGTAGAAATTCAAACTCCGATAAGTGATAATTTCACAGTCTTGTTTTATTACAAGTGTAATCTCTTTAGTCAATGGAGAGGAGGACGTGGGTCATCGGTCAGAGTTGATGTCGATGGGTTTTGGTGGGTCGGAGTTGGTCGCAATGGTTCAGAGTGGTTCATAGTTGGTGGTGGGTCAGAGTGGATCACGATGGTTGATGGGTCAGAGTGGGCCAATGGGTCATTTGGGTGGTGGGTGATAGTGGGTCATGGTGGGTCGTGGATCAAATTTTCATTGACCCACACCATCTCTGGTTAAAATTGTACTAAAGATAAGAGGCACCGAAGATGCATGTCGGCTATTATGCTCAAATTTTGCGCATGGATAGTACTTTACCAGAAAGCAATAAATCTGAAACGGTTCACGGTATCACCTCCTAGAACTCGAGATGTAGGGGTTTGTCTGATTGGCTAAATTAAGACGTCAATGATTTATCCTTCAACAACCAAGCTTTTTATAATCGTTTCCGTGGGGAAGTCAGAAGAACACGTGCCTAGTAATCGTAATATTGATAGTTCGCGTCCACCCCGGCGTATTTGTTTTGTGTTTTTTTGATTCACCTAAATATAAACAAATCACACATATAGGCATTTTAACATATTTTGGGAGAGTAATTTTTGTGGTTCGTTGGCGTTTCATCGCGTCTCTGCCGCTGGTAGTAAAGTTTTCAAAATTGAACTTGGGCCATCACGGATCGTCGCTGCGGGGCCACCAATTTCTGGCGAGAGGTTAATAGTTGACCATCTGTACTCCACCGACGCTTACAGCTTAGGGTAATGAACGATGTCCTTGCCTTGTAGACTTCATGACTACCGACGTCGGCAGTCAACTAGCTTTTAGTATTCCTTTATTAACCATCTATCGTTCATGTTTGTACACGGTGTTGTCATAATAATAATAATAATAATAATAATAATAATAATAATAATAATAATAATAATAATAATAATAATAATAATAATAATAATAATAATAATTATTATTATTATTATTATTATTATTATTATTATTATTATTATTATTATTATTTGTAGTAACAGTAGTATAATTGATGATAGAATAATTATTGTCTATGTATTGTCTAGGTAGGACTACACACAGGATTTGGCTCGTTTTGGTTCGACTTGACTCTAATCCGAGTCGAGTTGGAAGATATTTTTCGCGCCGAGTCCAAGAGTAGACCTCAAAGATGTCTGTTTCGAGTCGAGTCGAGTTTCAAAGAAAAGTCGTTCGTGCCCATCCCTACTAATGAGAGCTTAATCGGAGTTAAGCGAAATTGAAAGTCTCACTATTTATCTAAGCGACCCCGAAAACTATGAATCTAATATCGATCATTTTCTAGCAATCTTTTATATGTATCCCCCTCCCATTCACCATAGGTAACCCGACAGCACTCTTTTTGAAACTATAAGAAATGTGGTTAAAATTACTCTAGGCCAGTGGTTCTCAATCTAATTCCTATCACGATCCCCTTTTATCACACGCTCTTGCCAGCGACCCTTTTATAATTTGTTTTATAATAAGCTTGTGTGGGATTTTTAACATACCTACTTCTATAATAGTAGAATCCATTTTTTTGGTTTATAGTGAACAGTGCCATGGAAAATCATTGCCCGGGGCGAGAGTATAGTACGATGTCACCGTATATATGAGTGACGTCGACAGACTAGCTACGAAGCGCCACCATGGTTGGCACGAAGCTCAATAACATTTTCAAAATAAACCCTACCTTTCCTTAATTTTGAGCACATTTTATTACGTTTTCCTTCTATTTTACACATGTGCACATGCACTTTCCTAACATGAGTAACACACTTCCTCCGAAATGTGTGGCCCCTTTTTTAGGCGTCCGGCACTGACAGTGGATACAGTAACTGTAATATCTATATTCCCAACGACGAAGGTGATGGTTCAAGATGGATGTTAAACTCCTTCATTGAAGAGGCCATTAACGTATCCGATCTAAGCCCACAACTTCTTGACCAAATAATAGAATGATCATGCGACAAGTCTTTGCAACTGGTTTTCTGTAACGAAGACTTGGACAAGTTCTGCCTGATGAGGAGAGAAGAATATCCTGGTCTGGTGATTGCTGCTTTAAAAGTAATAATTCCATTTGCTATATCGTACTTGTGCGAAAGTGTTTTTTTTATGGTAAACATTAAAACAAAGATAAGAAATCGCTTATCAGTTGAAAATGGCTTGATAATGTTCGTCATGAAGATTGAACCGGGCATTGCTGCACTAGTGAAATTACACCATGCTTAGGTATCTCATTAGGTTTTAATTTTAATTGTATTTCAATGTGCAGGTTTTGTTTCATGTGTATTTTTCTAGTATTTCTATATACAGTTCTCATTAGTTTTATATCATACCTCTTTGATTTAAATTCATTTTTAAACAACTCTACTAACTAACTAACTCTATGGCCTATGGAACCCGGAGGTTCAATGCCGCGTTCACAAAAGCTCTACACTGACTTCTATCCTTAGCCAATTGGATCCAGTTTCTAATTTGTATTCTTATCTCAGCGAGATCCATCTTAATATTCTACTCCCATCTGCGCCTAGGTCTTCCTAATGGTCGTTTTCCGTTTGGTCTTCCTGTCAAGACTTTGAAAGCGTTTCTACTTTCTTCCATTCTAGCTACATGACCTGCCCACCTAAGCCTCCTAGACTTGACGACCCTAACAATGTTGGGTAACCGTATAAATTATGTAGTTCCTCGTTATGAAGTTTCCGCCATTCCCCATTCCCGTTCCTCTTGGGTCCGAATATTCGTCTAAGGATCTTGTTCTCAAATACTTTCAGTCTATGTTCTTCCCTCAGAGTAAGTGACCATGTTTCGCAGCCATACAGAACAACAGGCATGATTATCGTTTTGTATATTTTAAGCTTCAAATTTCTCGACAGAATTCGCGACGACAAGATACTTTGAACCGAATAGTAACACGAATTCTACACCCTTTGAAAATGTTCAGTAGACTTATTTTTTATTGTTCTTTACAGTGTGTATAAAAAATAAAAGTATGCCTATCAGAACAAAATTAAAAATAATATTTAAAAATAATTTCTGGTATTAGATTCTAACTATATTTATCTCTTCCGCCTATCTTCGCGATCCCCTAGGGGCCGCGACTCCCAGGTTGAGAAACCCTGCTCTAGGCACACATGAGTTATGAGGGAACATACATACATACACTTTTATATGTATAAATGCAGATAAGAGAGAGTTGAGAGAGAGCGATTAAGGAATTACCGCTCTCAATCTCTTCACTTTACTTTTGCGATTCGTGAATTTCTTACGTGACAGTTCGGGGCTAGCTAGTTTTTTTTGTCTTGAACCACGATCCGATTTTCGATATGCTCGACCTAAATGCTGTAATGCGAATATTGAGAAGTTATCTGCGATGAAAGTAGCTGCAAATAAATACATTACATAACTTATTTATTGCTATTACACGATTTTTTAAATTTGTATTCAATATTCACACATAACACACCGACGTTCTGTGAATACCTCAGATGTTATATTTTAAAGATAAGAATTACTTATGTCGTGAAATGATATGAATATATATATTCAACTCATATATACAAGTGATGGTATGAAAATATATATACAACTGATGAATTGTAATGTAACTATTTTACATAATTTTCATGCATTGAGGAAAGTAGAATATCATAAAATAATCTCACCTGAACGGGTATCGAACTCACGATTTAAACACTCGGTGGTGTACCACTGAGCTAACATGACCGCTTTTCGGAATCTGCTTCTGAAATATAACTGAGCTCATACGTAAATGCTCTTTTCCGTATGGAAATCACAATGACGAAACGAGAGTGTGAATACATAGTCTCGAAATATTGTATCATTAAGTATTTCAATCAATGTTACTTTTTTCTACACTTAATACCATTTCAACATGTCTTATTATATTTAACAGAAGGAAAAACATATCTGTACATCTTTTCCCGATTACTAAGGTTGGCTTTGGAGGTTCGAACCAACAGCTTTAGTTTACTGTTTTCCGAAGATACCCGAAGTTGGACTTCGAAAGTGTTCGTCTCAAAACAGCTATCATCATATCGCTCAATCTGTTTGGTATATGGTATATGTTTTTATACGTGTAAAGTCAGTATAACAATTCATTCTTTAAACAGCTTTTCGTATGTATTAATATTTCTTTATAAAAACTGTTTTTAATATTATTATTACGGCGCACCATTTTCAGATTTCTTTCGCGAGTCGTTGATCAAGTCGTTCGCCACCAGCGTTGCCAGACTCACAGCTCGGAATTATTCCAAAACCTGATCGAACTTATGCTAGATTCGGTCAAATTATGCTAGATCCTCATAATTACTAATTCAGGAGTTTTAAAAAAAGGAAGTTGAGATACGATAACGTAACTTAAAATACACAGAGAGCAAGAATGCATGGATAGAACTCAATACTTCACGCACCAAAATTTTAACTCAACTAAATTACTGCAGTCGTTGTCAGACTCAATGGCGTATATATCGTATAAATGAATGCAAAGTTTTTCTTTACATATTTTGAAAGAAAATTACTTCGCAGCATAAGCGGAGTTGGGAATCATCTGCTGGGGGGGGGGGCAGATTTTTGGTCGGTCTCGGAGCTGTCATTTCAGGAATAAATATGATCATGAAGTCAGAAATAAAGATGGTGAAGTTGCCAAAAAGTTGGGGGGAGAATGGCCCCCATAGCTCCGCCCATGCCTCGGAGTTAAAGGATTAGAAAACCCTGGGTGGAGCCACAAAAAAAAAAGCCCAAAGCCGTTCCGAACTTACTTCGGAAAATAAGACTGCCTGTATGGTTTACCGAGTGTATGAATCAATGGAAGAGGATACATTTCTGCCGTTCTTTTTCTTCCCACGACCAACTTCTTTCTCATCTCCAGGTTTTACGGCTTTTTGATAACTTGCTGAAATTGTGCTAGATTTGGGCAGGATGCTAAAAGCAAGATGCTAGATGCTAGAGACATGCAAATTATGCTAGATCTAGCATCATTATGCTAGATCTGGCAACGCTGTTCCCCACAATAGGCGTGTCGTGCAAGTAACCAATCACACGCCAGGTACTAGCTTTTACCTTATGCTTCCTTCTCACAGCTCAGAACATTAGTAACTATGGATAGACGTACAGCAGTAATTACTTTATGGGAGTTGGAAGGTTATTCTGCAACTGCAGCTAGCAGGCGAGTAGGTGTCCCGGCATCTACAGGAAGGCGATGGATTCGGAAATATGGTGTTACAGGTCAGACTGGTAATTTACGATCTCCTGGTCGTCCGCATGTGTCAACCGAAGCCCAAGATGCGAGATTAGTAAACGAAGCCCGGTTAGACCCACTAAGGACGTCTGGACAGCTAAGGGAAGCTTCTCTCTTTCCTGGTAGTAAGCATACAGCTCTGCGAAGGCTTCGTCATGCTGGGTTACGTGGCCGTGTTGCTGCCGTGAAGGAAAAACTCTCGGACGACCACAAAATTTACCGTCTCGCGTTTGCACAGGCGAATGTGGGTCTCAATTGGGAAAACGTAGTTTTCTCAGATGAATCCATATTCACAACATCAAAGGAGGGACGCCGTTTTGTGTATCGTCCGAGAGGCACCCGATATGACCATGGATATGTGGCTGCTTGCAATCGCAGTGGCCATGTATCTATTTTATGTTGGGGTTGGATTTCCAGTCGCGGAGCAGGACAGCTTCATAGAATTGAAGGACATCTGGACAATGCTCAGTACTTAGACATTATCAGTAATATCATGGTGCCATCTGTACGAGTATTTCAGCCTGATGGTGTAATTCAGTTCCAGCAATACCAGTCGCCAATACATACTTCCCATGTGGTTCATGAATGGTTCGCAGGGCACCCTGAGATTGATTTAATCGACTGGCCGCCTCGTGGAGCAGACCTCAATCTCATGGAAAATATGTGGGCAGAAGTGAAGCGTACTCTAAGGGAAAGTTGGCCTGAGGCAGATCCACCAAGAACTCAGGATGACCTGTGGCATCTTGTTTCCGAAGCATGGCTGGAGGTAGAGGAAGGAGATAGATTTGTCACCCATGTAATAGATTCCATGCCCAGAAGAATGGGGCGTGTAATAAATTCAGAAGGGTCTTGGACACAATATTAATGCCCCCCCCCCTTAACTCGCGAAAAAAGCCCTTTTCAGGGCTACCTAAACGCTTCTGAAAATATTTCTAGAAGTAAACCACTCCTTGTATCCGATTTCTGTGCAATCCTACTAACAAAAGAATGATAATTAGCTGTAGGCTTTGAACTCAATACCTCTTCAGTGGCAAGTCCGTACTCTACCAGTGAACTAACATGAACACGCAAACCCAACCTGAAGAAACACGACTTTCAATTTCTGGTATTCGATGACAATGATGCTCATATACTTTGCAAATGTTGTATTCAACTTGGGATATTCCGCAACACACACACACACATAAACAAAGCGAAAGAGAGAGAGAGAGAGAGAGAGAGAGAGAGAGAGATGAATACACAAAAGCATATTCAACGTATTCGAATGAGACTCTAAGTAACGACATTCCGTTCTAAAGAGAATTTGTGTTTCTTCCCGTGACGTTAAGGGGATCGGGAAAAGTTGTGTCTTGAAGCAGGATACGACTTTGGATACTCTGTTTATACACTTTCTATATCCGTAGGAATATACTGTATTTCACGAATATAAATAACATACTGTAATGAGAATATTGAGAAGTTAAATCTGTATGACAAATAGCTGCAAATAAATACACTACATAACTTATTTATTGCTATTAAACGATTTTCCTAACTTGTATTTAACATTATCATATATAATACCGACCTACTGTGAAAATTATCTCAGATGTTATATTTTAAACATAATACTTACTATGTTCTGCAATTATTATGTTATATATAAACAACTTGTGTATTTTAATGTAATTATTTTATATAATTTTTCATGCATTGCGGAAAATATAATTTTAAAAAAAGTATTGGCCCAGACGAGAATCGAACTCTCAACCGTATGATTTGAAAGCCGACAGCTTACCAATGAGCTAACACAAGGACTTCTAGAACTAAGCTTCTAGCGATGTATAACGGATCTCATGATAATTATGACATTCATATCCATTACAAACGCAGTTTCTGTTCTACTTTGAGTTTTATTTTAGTACTCAGGCGATAATTATGTTCTTTTTCTTAATTTTGAGCATTCTTTTACATATGGAAAGATTCTTTAACGTATTTAAATGTTCCATTACGTATAGAGAGCTAAATGACAAACAAGCATGTGCTCACATTAATAAAAACGTTTCGAAATATTGTATCATTTAGTATTTCAATCAATGTTGCTTTTTTAAACACTTGGTAACAAGTCTTATTATATTTAAAAGAAGAAAAACACATCTGCAAACTTTTACCCTTTTGCAAAGGCTGGCTTGGAGGTTCGAACCTGGCTTACTTTTTCCCGAAGATACCCGAAGCTGGACTTTGAAAATTTTTGCCTCAAAACACCAATAAAGAATGCGCTCAACCTTTTTGAGACAAGGTGTACCTCTAAAAGGGAACATGTTTTCTCCTGTTTCGTCCTACCAAATGTTTAAATTGGGCAATTTCCAAAATTTAAGGGGTGGGCCAAGGTATTCCCAAATTTTTAAAGGGGTGCACCAATATACCCATGTCTTATGAAAGGGAATGGACCAATATACATAACCATATAACTATATAGGATAATAACACCTCATCAAAGGGGATAAAATCGACCAAAAAGCAAACACGTGGTACAACGTATTGCTTACGTTTATATTTTTGGCAATTTTGTACCCCTAAAAGGGAACGAGGTGGACCACCCAAATTTATTATAATACATATTAGGGTCCTATACTATAATACCCAATGTTTAAATTGGTCAATTTCCAAAATTTAAGGGGTGGTCCAAGATACCCTTCCCAAATTTTTCAAGGGGTGCATTAATATACCCATATATTATGAAAGAGAATTAACCCCTGTATACGCCCATATAACTATATAAGGTATTAATACCTCATCAAAGGGGATAAATTAGGTCAAAAACCTCCGAAATTTGAATTTTTGGCAATTTTTTACCCATGAAAGGGAACGACATAGACACCCAATACTGATAGAGGTACATACTATGGTCCTAGGCTACCACACACAATTTTTAGATTTGGCAATTTTCAAAATTTAAGGGGTGGGCCATGATACCCCTCCCAAATTTTTGAAGGGGTGCATTACTATACCCATATGTTATGAAAGGTAATGGACCCTGTATACGCCCATATAACTATATAGGGTAATAATACCTCATCAAAGGGGATAAATTAGGTCAAAAACCCCCGAAATTTGAATTTTTGTCAATTTTTTACCCATGAAAGGGAACGACATAGACCCCCAATACGGATAGAGGTACATACTATGGTCCTAGGCTACCACACCAAATTTTTAGATTTGGCAATTTTCAAAATTTAAGGGGGGTGGTCCTAGGTACCCCTGCCAAAATTTAGGGGGTGGGCCATGGTACCCCTGCCAAAATTTAGAGGGGGTGGTCCTAGGTACCCCTAGGTCATTGACCCCGGGCCAGGTCATTGACCTTTCACCCCGGTCATAAAAGAGAGTGAGGATGAGTCATTCGGGCCAACGCGGACCACTACTACTTGTATGTTTTATTTTGACGACAACATATTTCCCTTCTTTACTTCTTTCCTTAGTAGTTGAATAATAATAATAATATTAATAATAATAATAATAATAATAATAATAATAATAATAATAATAATAATAATAATGAGTGGAAATTGGACGATTATTATACAAAGAAACAAACATAATAAACGACTATAGCTAGCTCCCACAGGTTACGTTTCACGTTGCAGAAAGATCAGGATAATTTGGAAGACGGTAGTAAATAAAGAAGCATGCAACAACAATTTGTTGCTGGTATCCTATGCGTTAATCACAGGGATGATATCGCACTTTGACATAAAATATAGGAATAGTTTATATACTGTTTTAAGACAGTCGAGAACTCCAGTATATGGTGTAATATAACATTAAGGTCAATTTTAAGCGATAAACAATTGTTCAGTTTTCGTCTCTGATCAAAAAATCCAACTTTAAAAATAGATACACTGGCAACCTTGTGCGGTTGCTGTCACTGCAGTTGCTCCGTACGAAAGACATTAAGACAATGTTTTGCATATAAAGGGTCTCATATACGCAGACACATGCATGAAGAAACCGTTCAACTTGCATGAAAAATGATAAAACCACAGGCAAGTTGATCGTGTATGGCCTTGCTCATGCATGTTGAAAGTTTTCAAATCTTCTGTAAACATGCATGATGATTTTGCCGTTCTTTATGCATGTTTAATGTGTATGTGCTCGTTCATAGAAAATGGTTGTTTTATATTTAGGTCCGCCAATCACGACAACGGAATAAATCATGAGACTCTTTCCTCTGATTCATTCTTCTAGTAAGTTGGACAGCAAGTTGGTACGTGTGTGGGGAAAAAATTCTTAAAACATGCATGATGAAACAAATCTTTTCATGCATGTTGGTCATGCAAGTGTGTGCGTCAATGCTTCCATAATACTTCTTGTATACTCCGCACCAAAAAAATTGCAACAGCTAACGCCGTGCAGCTAGGCCACCCAATATAAACTTTCTTATCCCATAATCGCGTCAGGTATGAGATGTATTAGTATTAGTGTCGATAAAATGTAATAATAAAACAGAGACGAAACAAGATTCATAAGTTGATGCACGGAGAAACTAAAACACACACAATGAAAAATTAAAACCAATGGATGTCTATTACACACAGATTCAGAAATAAGGCAGAGAGAGAGAGAGAGAGGAGAGAAGAAAAAAAGAGATCAGATAAAAATTTGGAATTTAAACGTAGTAAGAAAATAACCTTACATTATGAAGTTCCGTTTCCAGAAATCCAACACTAATATAGAAATAACGTTTGTTTCTATATATTTTTTCAGAACTATTCGAATACATGGAGAATACTTTAAACATTCATTAATACACTTTCATAAAGGATAGCATACTCAATTTCCAGTAGAACTGTAGATCTCCGAGACACATCTAGGATAATGTCAAGGGTCTAACACATGCTTTGTTTCCGCGTGGTTCGATTGCAAATTCGGTAGTGTTTGTTGAACGTACTGATTCAAAATATATTCTAATAAATCCAGTAGAAAGCGTTGGTCACAGGGTTTCCGCCAGGATTTCAAAACGAGGGAGGTGTTCAAAAATTTAAGGGGGTGTGGGTGCTTGACTTTTAGAAAACTTGTACTATTATTTTTACCTTTCTCGTATTATCCTTTCCCAACCAACTTTAGTAAATCATCTCTATCATGATACAGATGTTTGCTTTCACATTCTGAAGTATTGCTTGTTCAGTATGATAAGTCGAATCTTCACAATCACTGTAAAAAAAATTAACGTTGTCGTGAACAGGATTTGAACCTATGCTAGATAGCTGTTTTATTCTTAAGGCCATTACTTTATCCCCGCACTATAATGCCACCCGAAATTACAAGCCAAATATTACTTACTTTAGCCCTGATCTTTGGAACAACCGGCTTCTTCCTGCAAGGCTATTTGCACCAAAGTGCACAACGAAATTAATTTATTCGACGGCCTAGAGAGAAATTAGCTCCCACTAATAGAGGAAAAACATACAATCCAGGAAAAAATTACTGAAATAAACATATTTTGCTGTAATTTCGCCGTGCAAGTTCAAAAGTACGTAAATAATAAAAATAAAAATAAATAATAATAAATATTCACATTTACAGTATAGTTGTATATTATTATTATTATTATTATTATTATTATTATTATTATTATTATTATTATTATTATTATTATTAGCATCAATTACCCGATTCGCTGGGTTAAATTGAGAAAAATAATATGTTCCGTTACTCAGTCACCCAGTGGCGTATTTAGGGGGGTGGCTTCCGGGCTTAAGCCCCCCCCCCGAAATCTTACTAAGTATAGTAAAGTAAATGAAATATCTTGCAGAATTTTCACATTTCCAGGCAAAGCCCCCCCCGAAAGTTAGCAAAGCCCCTCCCGAAACAAAATCGTAAATACGCCACTGCAGTCACCTTTTACTATTACTAAAGCGCTCTTTGATATCGGCCTTTTTCGATGAGTTTTATATATCCCCTTCCCACCCTATATTGTGGGGCACGGTATCTGCAGTGTCATTGTTCATCTCAGCGGGCCGGAAAACTATGAATTCGACACTGATATTGGTTATTTCGATCATTTTTATGTCTTTCCCTCCTCCAAGTTGCGGGGCTGAATTTGGATTTAAACAGCATCAGATGTGTCACTGTTAATCTCAGCGACTCCAAAAGTTAGAGATTCGCCACTAATACCGATTATTTTTCGTTCTTTTTTAAATGTCGCCCCCCCCTCTCCCTCCCATAAGTTAAACCATCAAATTGATATGACAGAAATCATCTCAGGTTCGAACTTCATCTAGGTTGTAAATTTGATCGAGATTGGTTTGGTGGTTGAAGAGTCATTCAGTTTTATATATATGGTTTGGTTCACAAGTTATCAAGTTTTATTTATTCATTTTAACTCCTCCCTCGCTCAGCCCTAAGTTATATCGTCAAAGTAAACAGATAAATACCATCTTAGGCCCGAACCTCATCTGTGTTGAAAATTTTATCGAGATTGGTCGGGTGGTACAAAGACAGTCACTTTCATTTTCATTTTTTTTTTTTTTTTTTTTTTTTTACATACAGTATATCTTCATATCTCCGGCCCCTACGTTGAACAGTCAAACTAAAATTATAAAAGTCATCCCAGATCCGAACCTTATCTCTGTTGAAAGTTTGAAAGAGATCGGTGTGGTGGTTCATGAGTTAATACGTTTAATTCATTTTCATATATCTCCAATCCTCCCCTCCTCCTCCCCCTAAGTTCTACCGTTAAAATGAAATGATAAAAAGAGCTTCCCAGGCCCGAACCTTATCAATGTTGAAAATTTGATCAAGATCGGTCGGATTGTTAGGAGCCACATAGGTACTTTCAATTTTATAATATAGGTTATTATTATTATTATTATTATTATTATTATTATTATTATTATTAATAATAATAATAATAATAATAATAATAATAATAATAATAAAATGTACTTTTGAACTTGCACGGCAAAATTACAGCAAGATATGTTTCATTTCTGTAATTTTTCCTGAATTGTGTGTTTTTCCTTTATTAGTGGGCACTAATTTCTCTCTAGGCCGTCGAATAAATGATTTTCGTTGTACACTTTGGTGCAAATAAAACCTTTCAGGAAGAAGCCAGTTCGTTCCGAAGGTCAGGGCCAAAGTAAGCAATATTTGACTTGTAATTTCAGGTGGCATAATAGTGTAGTGCATTCGTGCTCGTGCTTTCGAGCAGTTCAGATCGCAAAGCCTGCTGGGAGCATACTTCATACGATTTTCACACATTGGTAGTGTGGTGAACTTAGTGGCATCTTTTTCTTGCCTATTTAGGCTCGTACGTTTAATATTTGTGGTGCTTCCAATTTCTGTGTCTAGAGAATTTGAGCGTCATGTCTTATAAGAAAGAATTACAATACAAATTCATGTTTGATAAGCGTTATCGAAGTTCTCGACCTAATTCCAGTCAAGTGTACCAATGGCTGTTGGAGAAGTTTCCTCGCCTGTTTGACCAGATTTGTGCTCTTCAACTTCATGAAGAAACTTTTAGTATTTATATTAAGTTTAAATCAATCAAACAGGGGTGCCCACAAGGGGGGGCTATGACGCAAAGTGCGTCATTGAAATATTTGGGGGGGGGGGTAAAAATCTGTATAAATATGTTTGAGGGAGTGTAAAAATTAATCGAAAAGAAGATTTTTTTTCATGGAAGAACACCTACGGGTAGACAATTGGGGGGGGGGGGGTGCGTCATGGACATAAGGGGTGGTGGTCACCACTGAATCAAAGATTATGACCAGTTTGCCTCGACAGTGCCTGAGACTGTGACCTTTAATCACATGGACGGTAACGTAAGTACAGTAAGAATTTTGCCCGCAGAAGACCCTGTGAAATTGGTGAGAGTTTATGATTTTCCATTGGAAGCTCCAGTGCAATTATTGGAAGAACATTTTCGTGCCTATGGATTGGTAAGGCGAGTAGAACGACAGTATTGGGCGGCACCGTTTCCTACAGGCATTGACAGTGGTGTACGGGTCATACATATTGAGCTAACTAAGCATATTCCCTCTAGATTGATTGTCCAAGGTTACAAAGTGAATGTTTCATATGAAGGTCAGCCAATTACGTGTTTTTTTTTGCCAGAGCACGTCGCATACCGAGTCTAATTGTCATTTGAAGAAGAAAAATAGTACTATGGGGGGGAAACCGACCCCGCCGCCAGTGGTTATGACTGAATTGGGGAAGGTATGGCGATCAAATCCGCTTCCGGCTTCTTCCGATCATGTAAGTGACGAACCAAGTTTATCTAAGACTGGGTTTGCAAAGGATAACAGTGTTCCCGATGAGTCTCAGTTTCCTGCTTTACCAACGAGTTCCGTCGCGCCTTTACCATTACCAACCATGTCGTCAGTATTGGAGGAGAAAAAAAGCTTGGTGTCTGAGCAACAGCCCTCCGAGTCGTCTATGGTCTCTACGATACATTCGGAGAATCTCAAGAATGTAGATGTGCATATGTGTCCAAGTGAACCCCCCCCCTCGCAGGGTCTTGATCCTCTTAGTAATTCCGTTATCTCACCCAGTGCTACGATGATTGCCGTTGATCCGGCTTCCCAACAAAAACGCCGAAGGGTATCTAGATCGACTACAAAAAAGAAAGAACATACAGCTGTTGTTGGTGGTTCTCAAGGTGCAATACAGTCCAAGTCACGTGATCACAGCCTCAAAAGCCGTGCAACGTCCGATTCCGAGATATAGCGTGCTTGCATTGTGTGTTTGTTTTTTCTTTTTTGCGCCTTCAGTTCACGAGTGTTTTTTTAGTTGCATTGAGTTGTGTGTTTAGCAAGAAGAAGCTTTCTTTTTCCAGTTTTTATGTGCTATACATTTCTTGTCTACTGCAGTGTCTTTCTATGGGCGTTACAAGTAAGTTTTTGTTTGTATTGCTGTTAGTGTTTTTGTGTGGAAGTATGGCGCAGATCAATGCTTTTACTTTAATTACTCTCAACATTAATAGAATTAGTTCTGCACAGAACTTAGTGTTATTACAACAATTTATTGAACGGAATCGTGCAGACGTTTATTGTTTAACTGAAGTAACTTTTCATACATTTGACTTTCTCTCTGACTATAATACTATAGTGAATTCCGAAAAAAACACTGGTGTCGCGATGTTAGTACGAAAGGGTCTACATTATGATAGGGTTATGCTATCTCCGGATGGGAGAGCCATCCGTTGCTATATTAACGGTATATGTATTATTTGTTTATATGCCCCTAGTGGTTTTCTTAAAACACGAGAGAGGGAAGATTTTTTTTTCCAGTGTCATTCCATCGTTAATACCTCCCGGTCTTACTTATTGTTTATTTGCCGGCGATTATAATGCGGTGATCGACGCACGTGATTCGCTCACACCATCACCTCCCTGTCATGCCTTAGTTGAGTTGGTGAGAGTTCTTCAGCTCCATGATGCTCTTCTAGCATCTCACTCTAAGCATGCAATGACGTACACCTGTACTACGACACGAAGTCGCTTGGATAGGATTTACGTCGATGCTCGCTTAAGTAAGGCTGTCCTCGCTGTCCACACAAGGCCTGTATCGTTCACAAATCATGCAGCTGTCTTAGTTCATTTTAAGCTGCCTTTTTTTCTTCCGGCGGGAAGGGGACGTTCCTTCTGGAAAATCAACAACGAAGTGCTGTTAAGAGAAGACACTGTTGAAGAGTTTACCGAGCGTTTTAAGTACTGGCGTAAAATGCAACGTTATTTTCCAACGGAGGTTGCGTGGTGGACTACTTATTGTAAACCCAAATTCCGTAGTTTCTTTCAATGGAGAGGGAAATTGTCCCAACAGCACGATCGTCAGCTATATGAGTTTTATTATAGGGCACTATGTGACCTCTGGGCTGCACAGCCTTCCCTACTTAATCTGGCTTGTATTAACGATATTAAAAGTAGAATGCGTCAAATCGATACTCGAGTATCGTTGCAGGCGTATTTTTCAGACGATCTATATCATTGTTTTCCGGAAGAATCGTCTTCCTTGTATCATGTGGATCGCCTTTTTCGACAGCGACGAGCTACATGTATTGAATCGTTAGTATTGGCCAACGGCGATACCATTTCTGACCCTTTACAGATTTTACAAGAATTTACGCAACACTTTATAGCCTTCACGAGCGCATCGCATTCGGATTTTCTTTTTGCTCCTGAGTTTCTATCAGCCATTCCCCAGAGGCTGCCTGCAGAAGCTTGTCAGGCTCTATTGCGCCCAATTACGGCTGACGACATCTTGGCGGTTCTCAATAAGTCTAAGGGACGTAGTTCTCCCGGCATAGATGGCTTGAGTGTATCTTTTTACCGTCATTACTGGCCTATTCTTCGTGGTACCCTTGTGACACTTTTTAATTCCTGGTTGTCTAATGTGCCCTTTCATTCTAATACTGCGGTTGTCGCTCTTATACCCAAATCGTCCAAGGCGAAGGTTGTGGCTGATTACCGCCCTATCTCTTTATTGCCAGTTGATTTGAAATTATTTACTAAAGTTCTTACAGCCCGATTACGACCTATCATACAGAAACTTATCAGTCCGTATCAAGCAGCCCTGCACGAATCGAATAACATTCAATTTACCCTTCGTACTCTTCGAGACCTCTTTGCATACTTTCAGTCTCGCGGTGTCCCAGCCGGAGCGTTAGCAGTAGACCTAGAGAAGGCTTATGATAGTGTCGATCACAATTTCCTTCGTCTAACCCTCGACGCTTGGGGTTTTCCCGCAGCTTTCTGTCAAGTAATTTCGAATTTATACACCACCGCCACGTTTCGTCTCCAAATTAATGGACATCTATCTGACCTCATTCCCTTAAAACGAGGTTTGCGCCAGGGCTGTAGTTTAAGCTCTATTTTGTTTTCTTTAGTTATAGACCCTCTTCTCCATCGTTTGGCGCTAGTGTCTCCCCCAGGCCCTACCCTCTTTACTTGTCAAAACATCTATTGTTTCGCTGATGATCTGACTATCACAGGGGTCGACGCAGTTGCTCTTCAGGGTGTCTTTCCGGTTCTCAAACGATTCTCGCGTTGCTCTGGCCTTCAGTTTAATGCAAAGAAAACTCAAGTGTTACAATTTCACGGCTTTCAGTTACCCTCTCCTACCCCAGGTACGCAGCCTATACCGCATGTGACATCCTTAACAATTTTAGGGATTCCTTTCACGTCCCTTCCCACTCCCCATTATGAAGAAGTTTGGCAACCTCTCCTTACGCAAATTCGAGGGTTGTTCTTCACCCTCCGCTTTCGTCGACTTCATTTATGGCATCGCATTCAATTTATCAATATCTACGTGGCAACTAAATTGTGGTATAGGGATCGGGTATTTCCCCTCCCTGAGATTTACGCCAAAAGATTTGAATCTCTGTTCCTTTGGCACATATGGCGGGGTTACTATTTTCGCATCCCCAGAACTGCCATTTATCTCTCACGTTCCCGCGGTGGTCTCGGTTTAGTTCATATCCGTCTCAAATGTCAAACTCTCTTCATGGCAGATTCCTACGTTGGTCTTTCATCCGTCGATTCTATTACGAACCATTGGTTTAGTTGTTTTTGGCCGGAGTACGCTCACCCTGTCAATCCCCCTTTTATTCAATTTGCCGATCAGTGTCCGAAATATGTTTTGATCTTTATTCGATATTGGATTTATGCCGGGGTGCCTTTGGTCCCTCAGCAGCATAATGCTCGCTCATTATATTCTGTGCTCTTCACATTGTCCTCTCAGCCGACTCAGTTACGAGTAGTACAACAGTTTCCACATATAGAGTGGCAGCAAGTTTGGGCTAACATTTGGAACCCAATCTTACCTTCCTATATGCAAGTGTTATGGTTTCAAGTAGTCCATCAACTTACCCCAACACGTGCGCGGCTTTATGCTATACAACGAGCACCTGATGCTTTGTGTACTATATGTCGTTCTGAGGACACTTTGGCTCATCGGTTTACAACATGTGAGGGAGCGCCAGTGATATGGAACGCCTTGCGGGTGATGGTGGGTCGTATCACTCGTCGTCCGAGTGCACAGTTTCACATTAATCATTTGCTTCTGCCGGACTTTCATTTTTTTCCCCCCACTAAGCATCGTACAGTGCTTTTCCTGCTAGCCAGCACTTTACTATAATTCCAGCGGCATATCACGTTACTGGATGCACGCACTTACTTTGATTTTCTTCAACGTACACGCCGGAAATGTTATTCTCCGCAGCAGGAAAGGATTTCTTTTAGTAGGTTTTTAGAAGTGCTTTTGTCATGAACTAACGTTCCTCTCTCGTTTTTTTTATAAGTATTCTTATTATTCTTCTTCTTATTATTATTATTGTTTAAATATGCATTTATTTATTTCTAGTTCTCTGCCTTTATAGTTGTAGACCCAGATTTGGTGATTTTTGTATTTATGTCTAGTGCTTTTCTTGTTTAGACTCAGCTAGTTGAGTCCATTTTGTATTTTTCAAGAAGGTAATAATAAAACTAGTGGTAACGTAATGGCCTTATGAATAATACATCTATCTATTTGAACATAGGTTCAAATCCAGTTCAGGCTAACGTTATTTTTTTTACAGTGATTGTGAAGATTCGACTTATCATACTGAAGAAGCAATACGAAAGAATGTGGAAGCAAACACCTGTATCATGATAGAGACGATTTACGAAAAATAAAAATGAAATGAAATCTTTAAGTTTTACGTCCCACGGTTATGCCGGTTAGGCTAAAGGAGACGGTGATGAGTGATGAATGAAAGGGTGGAATGAAGAAAGTGGGAGGAAACGGGAGAACCCCGAGAAAACCCACGCACACGGTGTTTGTCCACCACAAAGTTCACTTGGCGGGAACGATTTACGAATGTTGGTTGGGAAAGGGTAAGGGAATTACCAGGACATTCCAAAGACATCATTAATCTGCAGTATAAACTTTCGTGTTATCGTTCTCAGAAAGAAACACTATACCATTTGTTAAACAAAGTTTGGCTAAAGTAATCGGTGGCGTAAGCGAGCTAGATTTCCAAATAGAAAATCTTGGTTCGATTTCCCATCAGCTAGTACGAATTTTTCGCATAAAATAATGACTGCAGAGATAATGACAGCCGTTGGAGAACTTACAAGGCATTACTGTCAATAATTCTAGTAAACAGTGTGTGCGTTCTATATCATACACTGTAATGATAAGTATGTTTCATATTTATATTCGTTCCCCTCTCTCTCTCTTTCTTGACGTTTCCCTATTCTATCTTTGTATCTTTCACTTCTTTCCCCCCTCTCACTCTCACACACACGCACTTCATGTGCGTGTGCGTGTTACAAAGTTAAAACGGAGCAAGAAAATCTAATTAACTGGGAACTTCGGCGTCGTGTTTTTCGTGCTTTGGGGATAAGACCTCCAGTCCTGGTCATCTCCGACAGAAATACTGTTTAAACGGAAGGGAATAAGTAAAATCTCTTTTCTATCCTCTGGCTTACCGAGTCTCAGTCGAATTACCGAGTCACTATGGGTTTGAATCCTCGACTGAGTGGTGGTCTAAAAACTAACCGACATCATCTGACTGACACGATGATTGGTTTGAGCTCTAGCGTGATCATTCTATTTGTGTAAATTACGTTATATCTGGAAGAGATTAAATAAATGCTGGATGTTCGGAACAGATAAATCTTCGGAAAATAATAGAAAATGGTAATCTCTTTGGTTATTTCAAAACAAAATTTTATTTATACTAGTTCGACACAAAATTTGTTTCCATCCTATAATTCAATGTGTTTTATTCATGTTGAAATTTGAAACATGCTACATCTATAAGGAACATCTAATTTTCCTTTTGAAATTTGTAAGTTTTCATTACGATACAGTTTGGACTTTTAATATAGGATCTTTCTCATAGAAATTTAGCAGTAAATTAGCACTCATTCAATGTTCTCTTTCTTTCCTTTTTTCTTTCTTTCTCTTTTCTTTTCTTTTCTTCTTCTTTTTTTGTTCAGTTTGCATTAGTAGTCTGAAATGGAGGATATGACCAACGCTATCTACTGGGTTTATTAGAATGTATTTTGAATCAGTACGTGAAATAAACACTACCGAATTCGCAATCGAAGTACGCGGAAACAAAGCATGTGTTAAACTTTTGACATTATTCTAGATGTGTCTCGGAGATCTACAGTTCTACTGGAAATTGAGTATACTATCCTTTATGAAAGTGACTTAATGAATGTTTAAAGCATTCTCCATATATTAGAATAATTCTGAAAAAATATGTAAAAACAAACGTTATTTCTATATTACTGTTGGATTTCTGTAAAAGGAAATTCATAATGTAAGGTTATTTTCTTACTACGTTTAAATTCCACATTTTTATCTGTTCTCCCTTTTCGTTTCCTTATTCTCTCCTCTTTTTTCTCTCTCTCTCTGCCTCATTTCTGAATCTCTGTGTGTAAATATCCATTGGTTTCAATTTTTCGTTGTGTGTGTTTCAATTTCTCCCTACATCAGCCTATGAATCTTGTTTTGTCTCGGTTTTGTTATTTCATTTTATCAAAATTAATACATGTGTAGTTTGAAATTAAAATTGCGCTCATGTTGTTAGCTAATTTTAGTATGGGAAAGAAAGGAGGAGAGAGAGGGGTCTCTTTACCTGACACGATTATGGGAGAAGAAGGTATATATTGAGTGGCCTAAGTGCACGGCGTTAGCTGTCGCAATTTTTTTATGCGGAGTGTACAAAGACACGTTGACACTTGCACCATCCTTGTTCTCTTCGTTCTCCATCTTGGTTCCTTCATCACACTTTCCCTCCCTTCTATCTCCATTTTATTCTCCGTAACAGACTTTACATTCTTTATACTGCTTATTTCTGATTCGAAAATGCACTACTTCTCTCTTAAATTGTGGTCTCGATGCTGGCAACATCAACCATCTCATTTTTTCCTGTCCTCTCTATCAGCAACATCACTCCCATTTCTCTCCATCTTCCATAAATTTCTTGGTTCTGGCTCCTTTAATGTCGAGTCGTTAATTTTCATTCTATCTCCACTTGTTCTTCACGCCTATTGTCTATATTTACAACTTTCTACTTTATTTCGTATCTTTCAACCATCTTTAAAGATTCACCTCATTCATCTATCTTTTTGATTTGAAATTACCACTTATAATTGGCGAGAGAGCGATCCTCGCTAAGGCAAGAAGGTACCGAAAAAGAAGAAAAAGACAATGCTTCTTCACGAATTGTGGTTGTGGACACTGACATTGAGAGTGCTGCCCATAGAGGATCTGCCCGTATGTATCTTCATCATATCAACTCAATGAAACCCAAAAAACAGCCGAACATCGTCTGAGCCGGCACGTCTAATTGGCTACTCTCGTTTCCGCCATGAGTGTTGGCTCGAAACATTGCGATCTTATGGCGCGGAGTGGGCAGAGTAGGTGTGGCGAAGCTGTGACGTATGGCTTCACGATTTTGTTGTATGGGCAGATCCTGTATTTTATAACATCCTTGGTTGCGCTAGAGCTGACGGTGGAAGCAACTGTTTTAGTTGACGCAACTGCAGCTCCTCCTTACGAAAGCTCCAATTTAAAGCAATGCCTCGTAGGCAGTGGTGCAATTCGGTGGTACAACTCAGTGGTTTCGTATGAAAGAGGGCTAAGAACTAACTAACTAACTAACTCTATGGCCTATGGAACCCGGAGGTTCAGTGCCGCGTTCACAAAAGCTCTCCACTGACTTCTATCCTTAGCTAATTGGATCCAGTTTCTACTTTGTATTCCTATCTCTGCGAGATCCATCTTAATATTATCCTCCCATCTGCGCCTAGGCCTTCCTAATGGTCGTTTTCCTATGGGTCTACCAGTCAAGACTTTGAAAGCGTTTCTACTTTCTTCCATTCTAGCTACATGACCTGCCCACCTAAGCCTCCTAGACTTGACGACCCTAACAATGTTGGGTAAACCGTATAAACTATGTAGTTCCTCGTTATGAAGCTTCCGCCATTCCCCATTCTCGTTCCTCTTGGGTCCGAATATTCTTCTCAGGATCCTGTTCTCAAATACTTTCAGTCTATGTTCTTCCCTCAGAGTAAGCGACCATGTTTCGCAACCATACAGAACAACAGGCAGAGGGCTAAGAAACTGATTGTTTTAATTCTATAATGTTTTAACATATTGGATCTTAGGGAAGGTAAGCCTTCCTCTCTTAGCCTGTAACGATAAAAATTTGCACTTTTACAAATGAAACTCCCCTCAAGAGTCGCCACTGGATTTTTAAAATGACCTTGAACTTGGAAAATTTAAATAGTTTGACAAAGATCTTAACCCGCTTAATTGACAATTATCTTATACTTAATTACATTATACTATGAATTACAATTTTCTTGTCTACTATAAATGATTTTCTGTTATAGATAGTTTACTAAATTTTGCTGTTTGCACCATTGAAAATAAAATTATCATTATCAGGTCTATCATAGCAAAATGATTACGATCATGATTATACAAAATAGGGCATCTTTCGGGAATTTTCCGGGCCTAACAAGATGCCAATTGATTGCTTATAGGCCCTCAGCGCCCATGGCCTGCAAATTACAAAGGAGAAAGGAACCTGAGGAAGATACCATTTAAGGTAAACAACCGTCGAAGCTTCCTTTGCAGAGGGATTTGTTCCAGGGCGCTGTTCCCCTTCCCTCTGTTGCCCCTAAGTAATCTTAACAGCCAAGTTATCAGCTAACATATTTATATAATTGAATACTAGTACTAATGTATAAAACTTTCCTCCATTGCTAGTAACGTTTTTAGCCTCAACGTCACTAGAATAAAAAAAAAAAAGGGGGATTGCCCACTATAACACTAGAAACTTAGTAACTGCTTGATTGTCGATAATGCAGAAATAATTAAATAAATAACAATCATAAATTAATTTAAAACTTAGTAGGAAAGAATAATACAACATAGATGGAAATACTGTAAATACAGCTGTACTTTTACTATGATTTTAATTAGCATTAGATGTTTACAAGATTTCAGCTGTTAAGGACTCAATTACATAGAACAGCGTTTCCCAATCGTTCTTTGAAAATCAAAGAAAGTACTTCTGACCATATACTCTAATGTTAAAATCAACATCGAAAGCGTTGACTCAGCTTCATGATTAAGGTATCTTTTTCTTCCGTGCAAAAAGCTACGTTGGTTAGTCGATGTCAGTTTTCTGTACAGCTGTGGGGGTTTTCAGTGGAAAATTGAAATGGGTCTTTGTTAAAATACCGTTCGAATTTATTCAGATTTCCAAATTTTGAAGGTTAATGATGTTATCTGATAAGGTTTCAATGTGTATGTCCTTATTATAACTTTCTACCAAGAGTATAAAGATAAATGGTTCACCCTGTATATACAGGGTACTTCAAAATAACACCGAGAACGTTTGGGAGATTAATCCTGACACCAAGATAAAACAAAAAGTACGGACCAACTTGGGTACAGAAATCCGTCGTTTCGGAATTATAGGCTGCCGAAAACATGATAAAAATGAACATTAAATGTCCATAGTTTCAAAACTATGGGACTCCACTTAGGAACTAATATGTGCACTATCCAAAAATACATGTTTCAGAATCATAAGGTACTTACGCAACTATTTTCATAGAGAGAGTTTGGCTACGGGCATATAATTTGAAGTACTCACCAACTACTTCTATAAAAATTGTTGCGAAAGTACCAAAGGATTCTGAAACTTGGATATTTGGATAGGCCACATACTAATTCTTAAGTGAAGTCTTGACCTATGTTAGATCCCATAGTTTTGGAGCTATGGACCGTTAAAGTTTATTTATTTATTTTCGTTCTGTGCAGCCTATAACTTCCAATGAATTCATGTGGCTGTTTCATCACCAGTTTTGAACAGGAATTCCATTATCGACCGTCGTCGGATACTGAAGTCTACTTCAGTATTAGTTGTGGTTTGTATTACCAGTTATTACCATTTTGAAGTCGAAGGACCAAAGTATGACCATCTAAAAATTTCACCATATTGCGATTAATAACAATATTATACCCGTCTGTGCAAAACTTATTGTACGTAATATGTATATTCCCCTGTCATAGGGATCAGTTCATAGACAGCGTCGGTTGACATAGTTAGGCGTCCACTGGAGAGCTCATCTTCAACGGTAAAATAGTCAGCCTTAAAAAGAGCTGTCCAAATTTTGATGGTGCTGGAGGAAGGACACTGCTTCTCCAATATTTGTGATATCTCAGTTGAATGTCCTTTGCAGAAACAATAACTTCATGACGGTCCGACATTTCGTAGCTATAAAGCTTGCTTGAGCCTGCTTCAAGCCTTCAGAAAAAAGCGAGCAGAGATTTCAGCGACTTTACTAGTTCATACTCATACATCCATTGTAAGGTCTGCTTTTCCATTATACAATTGGTCCTGTTTTATGACACATTTCTGCTAGTTTTTCATTTCCCAGTTGGACAAGTACCCCTTAATACGCTTTTTCACTTACAGAGATGTAATGTTGTTTTCACTAATAACGAACATGCACAAATCACTCTTCTTCCTATATTCCTATTACTACCACAACCACCACGGTTCGATTTCCAGCGGAAGCTCATGTGGTTTGGATCCCACATTAAGCTATAGGTACACATCTCATATAGCTTCGGTGCTGAACGTGATGCTAAACTCCAAATCAGTGTAGTAGTAGTAGTCAGTGGCGGCGATTGGACGTTAAAAGTGGGGGGGGGGGAGTAAGACATGATCTGAATATTTGTATATCAATGTTAGTTTTTCTGGTTGTTTTCAACACTTTATTTGACGAAAGGATGTATAACTATCTTTTTCAGTTAAAATACTCTAAGGATCCGATGTTCAAGACTGAATATCTGACTGGTCTAACCTAGTTGGTTTAAGCCCTCCTGAAATAACGGGTAGAAGTTCGCAATCAATTTGGGACAAGCCAATCATTAAATTATATCAATCAGTGTTATTACAAGAAGCAGACAGTCAAGAGGATAAGGCTAGACTTCTCGCTTCCTCATCACCAATTTCAGGTGCTTGGCTACAGGCATTACCTTTACACACCCTAAGACTGCACCTTCCAAACGAAAGTTTTCGTATTGCAGTTGCACTTCGCCTAGGAGTAGACATCTGTGAAACACACAACTGCTCTAAATGTGGTGCATCAGTCAAGCAGAATGGTCTACACGGTCTGTCTTGTATAAGTAACTCCGGAAGACATGTGAGGCATTCGAACGTAAATGACATTATCTGGAGAGCACTCACATCGGCGGAAGTTCCATCTGTTCGTGAACCTGTGGGGTGTAACAGATCTGATGGCATGACACTGGTACCATGGAAGAGGGAAAGGATTCTCCTCTGGGATTTCACCTGCTCGGACACTTTCGCGTCATCTAATCTCACTCTTTCTTCATCTCGAGAAGAAGCTATTGCAGCCCGCAGAGAATGCGAGAAAATATAAAGATCTGCTCGATAGATACATGTTCGTGCCCGTAGCAATTGAATCAAGCGGCATTTGGGCCTCGAAGGGCTCAATTTCATCAAAGAAGTAGGCCAACGTATTGCACACCTTACTGGTGATAAGCGGGCTACTACTTTTCTGATACAACGTATCAGCATAGCAGTTCAGATTATTCCATTTTAGGTACATTACCTCCTGGAAAATTATTAGAAGTTTTTCTTTTATAACTAACTGTTCAGAATTTACTGTTTATCTAAATTGTGAGATCAGATTATTTAATAACAAATTTGCAAAATAAATAAATAGAAAGGCTAATATTAATCATAGTAATAAAAATGAGGCTTGTTTTATGGAAATTATATTGAAACTAGGGATTAATGAACAACTTATATTTTTAATTCCACACATGCCATTAAATGTATGTTATTACTCTTACGATTTAAATAATGCAAGACAGTAAATATTACAAGAATACGCTACGACATTTAAAGAAATACTTACTGTTGCAACTTCCCGAAACATGTTTGTTGCCATTAGGTGCAGTCGAGTCCTTGTAAGAAGAAATGAAAGTACGCTGGAATTGCTGAGCTCCAATAGGTTAATTTTTGGGACATTTTCCGTGGCAATTAAAACGAAATTCCTGTAGCTTTCTTAACTGCATGGGAAGACAACCAATATGTACTCACGCAACAGCAAATATTATATGCCACGATTTGTTTTGTCTATGAACCAGTAATACATACAAAAACTTTACGTTTCAAAATGAAACTATATACATTAAGGGGTAACTTCAAAAAAAGTAAGAGCAACTGCCCCTCCTGCCCCCCTAATCGCCGCTCCTGATAATAATAATAATAATAATAATAATAATAATAATAATAATAATAATAATAATAATAATAATAATAATAATAATGAAGATTTGATTACGATTCATAGGATGAGGAAATAGGTCCAGTGAAATATAAAATACACCACATTACTAACATATAATAATATATTTTCCTTGAAAACGTTTTCTCTTTTCGATATAAACCTCGATACAAGCCTTTAAACATAACACTTTGCTCTACAAAACTTCAAGCAAAATCACATAAATAATAACTAAATGCGCTTATTTACGGGAAGCAATCAATACATTATTTCACTTTTAGAACAAGCTCACATTTCACTTTAGAAGTACAAAGACAGAAAAAAAAAAAAGATATTTTGTGAAGAGTTTTCAGGGTTATTAATTGAGTATTTCTTTTAAACGTATAATACTGATCGTTCTTTACGATGTAAAATACATGTTTTTTTGGGAATTACTGATCTGAATTTATTAACACTGGTAACAAGCAATTACATAACTAAATGTTTGGTTTTATCTTGTTTCGATAAATGCCCAAATGGTTGACAGAGATACTTATAAAGTTACTAACAACGTGAAAATTAAAAGCACAATACACTTATAATGTCGGTGTTTTAGTACGATTTACAGAGAATCAATATAACTTCAGGAAACAAACTAGTGTTCCTCAATAGGAAACATTTTTTTCTTTGATCAAATCACACAATATTTTTTTTCATTTGTTCAACTCGTGTTCAATTGTGTATTGAAGAAATTTTGGAGACGTTAAATCATTTTCTAACACATCATTTAAACGCCTAATATATGAATAATAATAATAATAATAATAATAATAATAATAATAATAATAATAATAATAATAATAATAATAAATAATGAATGAAGAGAAATTTGCTGTTTATATAGGGTTGAGGCATAGTTCCGTAGCATTCTGATTTGACCTGGCAACACTGCATTGCTCTTCATTTATTTACCGTTTTCATATTATCACTGTTTACTTTGGAGTGTTTTCTTGTGGAATTGTCAGCGAGATTGTTACAAACGACTGTTATTTCTTCGCTGTTGAAGATGGAGTGTCAGGTCGAGAAAAAAAAGAACATTTACGACATATTCTGCTAGGTACGAGCTAAACCGAGGTTCAAGCGCAACAAATGCGGCTAGGAACATCTGTAAAGTGTACAGAATTAATGCCGTCGGTGAAAGCACAGCAAGGAAATGGTTTTCTCGTTTTAAAGCGAATCAGTTTGGTTTGCACGGTACAAGACGCACAGGAGAACCATTCGATATTTATGAGGAACATTTAAACAGTTTGATCTGCGAAAATCCACACCAGACAACAAGAGAATTGGCTACTGTGATGGAATGTGACCAACCAACCATCGTTCGACATTTACATTGCATGAGAAAGATCCAAAAGGTGGGTTCATGGATACCGCACGTGCTTAGTGAACGAAACAAAAACAATTGTTTGACAATTTGTGCTTCTTTGTTGTTTCGTCATCGAGTTTCCATTGCACAATATCAATCGTTCCTGTCACACATTGTTACTGGTGATGAAAAATGGTATCTATATGTCAAGTTTTTAACTGAATTTCATAAATAAAACACTAAACAAACAAACTTAACAAACCTATATTTAAAACGCTATGAAATTATGCATCAACCTAATAAAATGTTTTCAACTTTATTTTAAAAAAATCCATCTTTCATTTGTTTTAAGATGATAACCAGAGAAAAATTACTTTGTGTCAAAATTTTCTGTAATTTCGACATGAAAAAAAATACTTCAGTTGAATTCTCTAATTTTATAAGTTATCGACACAATAAAAACGTAACATGCACAATATTAATTATTCAGGTGATTGTACAATTGCCAGTAGAAGTACACACGTAGTTTACTGTCACATGCCTTTTTGTCAATAAACTTGGAAAATGAGACAATTTGAGTACGTACTAGTTTCGTTAACTTATGAAGAATTAATTTTATTTTCATGCTGAAGAATACTGCACTCGAATTGTTAGAATAACACAGAAAAAAATGGATTACTGAACTAGTAGGAACACGATAGGTCTTCTGTGATTGTGATGCATGGAAAATTAGACGTGTCTCCGTACATGGGCAAAATAAGTACTGACAAGCGGGAGATCGAGGTTCGAATTCCCACTAGTTCAGCATTGAAGATGTTCTGTGTTATTCCAATATACTTCTACACACACTACTAAATACACATGTAATAATGTGTAGTCAAATTGTCACATTCATTCCGAATTCATTGACGAAAGAATACGTAGGGGTGACTTCGCACTTATGCTGTTGACTGTATTATAACCTCTTGGTCGATACACGGCGTACTACAGCTGTAATTTGTTGCTTCATATGGCACTATCTTCTTATTTTGCCTTCCCTACTTGATAATTCAACCAAAGTCATATTTGCACATAGTACAGTAAAGACTCAAGCCACCATCTTAAGTTTATCCATTCATACACCAATTATAGATAAAAACAACTCTATAGAAAAGTTTATGAAAAACAATGAACTATTTTCATAATGTTAATAAATAACATCTCTCCAAAATAAGAGAAGTCAATTATACCCATTTTTCCTAACAATTTAAGTCCTTCTTTTTTAAGAGCTGCAATACTTCGGAAAGAACTGGAGCAGAAAAATGTGAATTATTAAGGTCTGAGTTATATTACTGATAGCATATAACAAAGAGCATTTTCTGCTGGAAGTTGTGATGATATACATATTGAAAGCCATCAGATAAGGATATCACCCTTTGGTGTTATAGTACCTATTTTTAGGTACTAAAGTAGTGCCTTCATTATTCGATTAAAAAAAGTACTAATAAAGTTTTTTACTTCGGTTTTTCCTTTTTCAAGCATAGAGGCATTGTAGAAAACGTTCGGTATGGATTACGGCGTCGCGTCGCCCTTTTTGCGTCGAGGCATATCAATTGATGACGTCACAACTTAAAAAATATTTTTGTTAGGCCTATTTTTATTATTTTTGGCGGGCTTACTTTTGCACCTAGAAGACTGAGATTTTGCACAAACATTCAATGCACCGATTAGTACTTTTCAGATCTCTGTGTTAACACAAGGGGGTGTTCAGAGGGGCAAAAAGGTAAAAAGAGAGATATTTTCACATGATGGAGACATGCGAATGGTACCATTTGAAAGGCTGTTCTATTCTGAAGAGAATGAGGTACAAAACATAACCCTATGATAAACAGGGATGTCTCAGGAAATGTTTTACCTGCGATCCGGGTCTTTTGTGGTAATCTGGAGCATTGTTGGACTCATTGCTAAATATTTTCCCCTTATCGATAAAAATTAATTCCGCTCAATGTTAAAAGATTGACTCTTTTACTAAAGTCCTTTCCGAAGTAGTGTAGGCTCTTAAACAATGCATTTCTGGCAGCCAATTTATCACTTTTACCATCCCATTACCATAAATATATAAGTCAGCCTATTCTTTCACAACCAGACTCAAACTAAAATATTTTTTACAACACCTTCAAAATTAACATTTAGTATTAAAATATAAATGTATTATTCCTGAGCAATTAAACTTTATATAACAACACTACACAGAAGTATACATACACTACGTATATTATACATTAATTTACACGTATAAAAATGCATATCACAGATCTCCTTTCTTCGTAGAAGATAATAATACATCAAGAAAGAAAAATAAAAAAACAGTCCATAAAATATTTAATACAAAAATACCAAAAATTCGTTTCAGGAAAATAGCAACTACTTATTAGAACGTGAGCTAAAAATACGCTTTTTCTCGTATTCGATTACTGGATATTGCACAAAGTGTGTCAAAAGAACTTTCAAGTATTTACTCGTATATAACCATTTAGATTTTTTTAAGTCTGACTCATATTTTCTGTCCCAATTTTCAATTTACGTCTTGTAGATATGCAATCCGACAATATTCGCCGATATCCTAACCCTAACTATATATAAAACTACATGAACTCACTGACATAACATAATGGACACTTCCGGTTGACGTGGAAAGTTGAAATTTGGCATGATTGTAGCTTTTCGGGACTAATCCAGAGGAAAATTGCCAAAAGTGAATATTTTTAATTTTTAGGGAGTGTAAAGGGAAGATGAAGAAATTCACCATATTATTTAAATGGGCCTTTTTATTTATTTATAATTTCATGTTTTAGGTGCTTGGAATTGGAATAAAAACTTGAACTTTAGTATGCTTGTGCGTTTTCGTTATCGTTCCTAAGTAAATCACCAAAAATAAAAAAAAATCGAACTTTAGAGTAGTTTTATGGGAAACTGAAAAATCTTTCCCATGTTATTTATATAGGACATCCACACCCCAAAATGTTTAGGCATTTCCGCAGGATTAGAATGATGAAATTTGGCACGATTGTAGCCTTCCGGAACCCGAGGAAAATGCTAAAACTGAATATATTTAGTTTGTAGGGATCTAACGGGGGATGAAGAAATTCCCATATTATTTAAATGGGCCTTTTCTTGGGACAAAAAAATCTTTATCTTTTAGATACTTGAAATAGGACAAGAAACTTAAATTCAGTAGAATTGTGGGTTTAAGAGGTGCGAGGGTGCGTAGGTCGAGCAAACGCGTGGGTTTGGGTACGGAGGCCCCAGCTAGCCAAAGGCTAGTCCTTATTTATAAAACTGAAAAGGCTAGTACTTATTTATAGCAATGATTGACCGAATACTGTTCTTCGGATCTGCTGTGATGAAGGTGGCAGGGTTCTTGAACTGGAATATTTTAATTTAACGTTCCACGTTTATATCCTTTAGGTTAAAGGAAACAGGTGACTAACGGAAGTAGATGATTATTAGGGAATTGGTGGAATAAGAATATGGCAGGAAAAGGGAGAACCTGGAAAGGAGATAAATAGTTAAAGGGGGATATGAAGGTAGGTCGTAGCAAATATGGTTTAGGCGAAAGAAAGAGGAGAAGAGGAGAAGGACTGTTAAATTCCAGTAGACGGAATTGGTTAGTAAGTGCTATTTACGAACTTGATCATGTCACGTACTCTTATAATTTTGACTTTAGCTCTTGTAGGTATGCACCTCACAATACACCACAATTTCCTAATCTACAAAAATACAAATACTACTAACTAAATGATCATTGTTCTTCGGAACTGCTTAATTTTCGTAACGAAGTATGGATATTATGCTGGTACACTATACATATATTAACACTAATATTTGAAATATTTATCGTCAAATTTCGTTTTTATCATTAAGAAAATTCAATAATTCTTCAAATTAATAAAAAAATCGTTTATCTCAGTCAAGTATGTTTAATTATAATTCGCCCAAAAAAAAAAAAAAAAAAAAAACTGCGTCCTATGTACCAGGTGCCCGTCTTTACAAATATTTTACATGTGCTCCAATTTATAAACAACAATGGCGTGCGCCTTCCTATGAAGTACTACAGTTGCACACGACGGAGACAGTAGCGACACCACCAGTCATGACGACGAGGGAATAGCAGCGCTATCGCCTATATAGCCGAGAGGATTCCATGGACAACTATCAGTCTCGACCGGTCAATCTCTCCTTTAGCTTGCTTCGGAGCTCTAAGAGATATCCATCCCAAAGCCTCTAGTATGCTTCGGAACTCTAGGCTTCCTTTCCTCCTGCTTAGCTTGCCCGGAGCTCTGTGTCTCTTAACCACCTCTCTGCTTGCTTCGGAGCACTGGGGTTTCCAATTCCACTCTACCTAGCTTGCCCGGAGCTCTAGGAGATGCTCAAACCAAAGACTCTAGTATGCTTCGGAACTCTAGGCTTCCCTTCCTCCTGCTTAGCTTGCCCGGAGCTCTGTGGCTCTTAACCCCCTCTCTGCTTGCTTCGGAGCATTGGGGATTCCAATTCCACTCTACTTAACTTGCTTCGGAGCATCGGGGATTCCTAATCCACTCTACCTAGCTTGCTTCGGAGCATTGGGGGTTCCTAATCCACTCTACCTAGCTTGCCTCGGAGCGTCGGGGATTCCTAATCCACTCTACTTAGCTTGCTTCGGAGCATTGGGGATTCCTAATCTACTCTACCTAGCTTGCTTCGGAGCATTGGGAATTCCTAATCTACTCTACCTAGCTTGCTTCGGAGCATTGGGGATTCCTAATCCACTCTACCTAGCTTGCTTCGGAGCATTGGGGATTCCAATTCCACTCTACCTAGCTTGCTTCGGAGCTCCAATTTCACTCTACCTAGCTTGCTTCGGAACATTGGGAATTCCAATTCCACTCTACCTAGCTTGCTTCGGAGCTCTGTGGAGAACCTGTCACAGTCTCCTCGGGCCTTGGGTCACCTTTCTCTACCTTGCATTAGAGAAGTTACGTCATTGTAGTATTTCTGTAAAATACTGCTTATAGAGGATATTTTATAATAAAACCAGTAGTAGGAGTCGATTTCGGACTATAATTTACTTCACCAAGCTCTACCTACCCCTATACAGGGAGGACTTTACAACGTAGATGCATCAGGCTCAGTTTTGAATTGATTACTCTCCTGCCGGACTTATTTTTATTAACTAATTAAGTGAACTTGATGTTTTGTTTTTCCTCAGGTACGTGAGAAAACACTACAACAGTGCTTTATTTATGTGTATGTCTCAAACTAGATCCGGCAAAGATACTTTCCCAGAAAACGCAACCGCTACAGCTGAACAAGGTTCCAGATCTTCCTTTAACATCTCTCACCTCACCAAGTATTCGGGACATATTACAGAGGACCTCGATCGTTTTTTTAAAATGCTCTTTGACCATCTACCATTGTTTCAACCTTGGACTGCAGAGAAGAAAAAGAAACTTCTTCCTATGTACACTCATGTCCAAAATTATTGTCGCATGTCTATAAATATGTTGTAGGAATTTAATTTGATAACGAATTCGCCCTGTATTTTTTATAATGTTAGTATGTGTATAGTCGACAAAGACATGTATGTGGCATTTCATGTCAAAAGAGCAGTAAATAAGTACAATAAAACGAAAATAAAACTTTCTTGTTTATTTTGCAACATCTTGTTTTACTTATTCTAATTTTCGTATTTATAATTCATTTCCTATGAAATTTACCACAAACATACATTTCCCGATTATACACGTAGTATCAGTATTAAAAATACCCTGATAAATCATTATCAAATTATATTCTTAACAGAAGACAGTTATAGATATGCGACAATTATTTTGGACATGAGTGTACTTACAGGATGTTGCTCTGAACTTAATGCTTCAGTTAAAGAACCAAAATCAATTAGACTCATTTAATTACGAACAGTTAAAATCAAAATTGGATTGACCTTAGTAGACCTAAATTACTTACTTATAGGGCAGAGTTCGAAATTTTCCAAATTCAGCAGGGTGAAAACGTACCTATAGATGCATTTTTTTTTCTTTTATTTTTAACGAAAATGAAAGTAATTAGGCAGGCTATGTCCCAGGATATGGAAGAGCAAAAGATTAATTACTTATCATTAGGACTAAAGAAAAACTTTTTACTCCCCCCCCCCCCCCCCCCATAGGGAGAACTTTACAATATGTATGTTGCCTTTATCAGAAGTTCTGTAAAACTCAGATGAAAGCTTTTTCACTTTTCAGGATTTCATTATGCACTTTTAACGTATTCTCAGTTGCAAAATAATGAGGTATGGGCACTCGTAAAAAAAAGTGCAAAACGACGTTTTGATCACCCAGTTACTGACGAAGGCAACAGAGATTGCTGACACAGTTTAGCACAATTAAAGTGCATTTGGACGCAGTAAATTTATTTTTAAAACAAATTCTATGAATATGCGTCAAATTCTTAGATACGTACGTTCAATCTTGTCCGTAAGAGGTGGGCACCCATTGAGTCGGTCCTCTTGTAATATGAGTGAGGCGAATTGGTAAAGGGCAAATAATATTTTATTAATATTGATATTAATATTTTGTAAATTTTCATATTTTAAATGGAAATAAAAACTCAATTCCCAATCTGGTGTTGTTAGGTCGTTCACATGGGTACAGAAATTAAGGAAGTCTCGTAACAACTCAAAACTATGTCTAGATAAAACATTCTTTTAATAGGAAATATAACTTACGTTATGAAGCAATATGTCGAGGCAATAATAAACATTTCCTACTTCGAGTTATGAGGTAATTCTGAAAATGTAATTGTAAGCGGAGAAATGACGCTACCAAAAACTAGGAAGAAAAGATAGGTGGAAAAAAGAGTATTGAACTCGAGAGAGTTTTGAAGTGACCATCACAGAAGAAGGTTCGACCTCTCAAATCTTCACCGATCAAAATCTTCGTGAGTACATGCTAGTTATGAATCGATAATACACTTCTATTATTCGACTTCATTACCAATTTCATTTCACATCAAAATCTAACTTCTAATTTAATATGACAGTTATTATTGATTTTGTCATAAGGCCACAGCACCAGTTTTGGGTAATTATCTGATCTGATATCTCTAGTTTTATTTATGCAATCAAAACTATCCAACTTAGCAAATTCATCGATCTACCTAAAATTAAATGGTTAAGTTTTGTTATGAGTGTCCATCCTAAATTGACCCCATGCTAACATGGTTATTATTACATGAGCTATGTGTGGATATAAATTGTGTATGTCGACGTCCGGATTTCGATCCAATAAGTTGGCATACGTTTCTCTTTATTGGAAAGTGGGAAGTTGAGGATGGATGGACTTATGTTTTAAGAAGAGTTGTTGGAAATATACATAAAATGTAAAGCTTTTAACTGTATGTTGTTACCCTCACTCTCAACCCTTTTCTCACGTTGCAGAAACATCTATGACAGCCACGTAATTAGGTTTTACTTCAGAGTAAGAAACCTAGTCGGTAAGTTAAATATCTCTTGTGGAGGTCATGTTTTATTTCTCGAATTTACTTTTGAACACTTCTGAGATATTCAACACTACAATACAGCTGAATACACTGACCGGTTTTACTTGTAAGGGATCACACAAAGGTTACACGTTCTATTTCCTGTTTCTCAGAGGGAAGAATAAAATTATGCTAGATTTGGATAGATTCTAAAGCTAAAATTTCAAATACTTCTAAATTATGCTAGCACCAAGGTACTAGATATGGCTTCACTATATCCACATATCGGATTATGTTCACTTCTGCCTAACTAGTATAGTACCCGCGTTTGTAGGGTTTCCGATTCACAGTTGTGACAATAGTTCAAATAAACAGTAGTGGGAAATGTTGCCATTACTGCATTGCCTGACAGGTCTTAAGAAAAAACAGGCCAAGTTTGAGGGCGAGAAAGAAAAGTGTGGGTTGCATTTCACATATATTTAACACTGAATAGGCGGCCATTTCGTTGAAACCAATAGAGAATGTTTTGATCGAGGCTACTATAACTATTGTTTTCAGTTCAGTAACCTGGCTCACAACTTTTCGAGTCAGAGAACTTTGATAATGGTTTAAGGGAATCGTGGTGAGTGTAGTAGCTTCGTAATCAGAATGTTTCCAGAAGAGCTTTGATAATAGTTTAAAGAAATCGTGGCGAGTATAGCAGCATTACTTATAACATACCAACTGTGGATGTTAAGAAAGAACAGTAAGTAAGATCTCAAAGAACTCACTGAATAGGACGGCATTAAAAAAATGGTAATGTTTTGAGCGAGGCTACTATACACACCACTATTTCTTAAACTTTTGAGCGAGGCTACTATACTCACCACTATTTCTTAAACTTTTGAGCGAGGCTACTATACTCACCACTAATTCTTAAATTTTTGAGCGAGGATACTATACTCACCACTATTTCTTAAACTTTTGAGCGAGGCTACTATACTCACCACTATTTCTTAAACTTATTACCCACAGGTATACGATCTCTTTCTACGCTCTTTTATTCCTGTGTTGCGAGATTGAATACCTAGAAGTTACACCTGGAAATCCTTTAAGTTACAGTATACAGAGACTAAGCTATCAGCTAGCTTAAGTTAGGTAATGTGTGGCCAGTACATCGAATTTCTAGGCTTTCTAACCGGAAGTTCATGTCAGAGATTATTTAGATGAATTTTATGGTAATTTAATGTTGGTTTAAGAGCTTGACAAATACTGACTTCTGTTTAATGCCATATTCTGCGATTAGTATATGATGATATTTGTTGTAATGGAAATTGGTGTTTAGAACAATTAAGAGTACTGACTTAAGTTATTTGGTAATTTCAATATGAGATAATATAATGGTAATTTGTCAGTGTATTGACGTTCAATGCGGATCGTATTAAGTAGTTGTGATATTTCAGCATATTTAACAAATTGATGTTAGATTTGTAGCTGTATAAAATTAGTATGCGGTCCTTGCGACTAGTTAGGCTTAACCTTTTATGATAACTACTTCGCTTTAGTACTTATGAGTTCATTATCTTTTAACTTAACTCCGTAACTGTTTCACAATATTGGATCAACTGCAAACATTCTGTACTTCAATCAGGAGTCATATATAAACGTTTCACAAGGCACGTGCGCTGACTATTCGGCTATAATGAATTCAAAAGCTAGACTAGCCATCTATTTACAAGTCTATTGGTCACACTTTGTGCAATATATGTCATCTAAATTAGGGGAGGAAAAAAAACGTATATTTAGCTCACGCTTACTACGATTACCACCATGTTAGTGAAGCATCAAACGCTTTACGCTCGGTACTATCCATAAATTCATTATATTAAGGTAAGTATAATACACAGAGAGCTTAAACAGGGCCCAATACTCTCCCATTGTTACTGTAAACCTAGATAATCGTGTTTTACATTGCTTGAGACGTTCGCCATAGACACTCATAATGCAAAAACGTGACATCACCATAAAGGATACCATACTGAAATCAAAGAAAGAACAAAATAATAATTTTATACATTGAATGAAGTTTCACGGAAATATTTATTCTATAACATACAAGACGTTTAATATTCAATCCACTATTTACCATTCATACGAATAACAGATTAACAAGAGAGGCAACAGAGATAAAAGTGAGTACGAACAACGTAAGCAGGGTGAACGGTGTGATTTTGAGTGCTATTTGGAGTGTTATGATACAAAATATTTGTTCCTTACTTAAAATAGTTTTCTGAATTTACGAGGCACGTCCACAAAATAAGTGTACTAGGGCCCTCGCGGGCAGAGGGAATTTGTTAGTGCTATCTTGGTCACACTGCCGTGTAGCTCTTTTCCTGCCTTTTCCAGCGAGCCCAATCACGCATCAGTATGACCACAACTGTGGCCACAGTAACGTCTCCCGTGAAAGATGTCGATTAAATCTGCCACCAAATGCGAGATTCGCAGCGTTATCCGTTACCTTGTTGTTAAGTGAAAATCTTCGTCTGAAGTTTTTAACGAGATCAAATCAGTTTATGGCGAAGGAATTATGAATCGTACTAGTGTGTTTAAGTGGTGTCGTGAATTTAAAAACGGTCATAATGATGTGCACGATGGGCAAAGGAGTGGAAAACCGTCGATTTTGACTGATATGCACATTCTCCTGACCTGGCGCCTTCAGAGTATCTTCTAATCACCTCCCTGAAGATGCAGATGGGTGGGAAAAAATTTCAACTGACGAAGAAGTGAAGGTGGAGATGAAAAATTGGGCGAAAGAGGTGGCGGGAGACTTCTTTGACCAAAGGCATAAAAAAAATTATCCATCGTCTCACTAAGTGCATTGAGAGGAATGGCGACTACATGGAAAAATAGTTTACATATGTACTGACGTAAGCATGTAAAAGTTTTGTTTTAAATAAATGTTTTGAAACTTACAAAAATCTGGTACACTTATTTTCTGGACATGACTCGTATGCTGAAGCACTTGAGAAGTCACAGAGGACGGGCGCACCTGACGATCGCTCTGTGACTGAGAAGTATAGCCATATCATGGGTGTTCCCATAGCCCAGTTGAGAGCAAGAATAGGGGCTTTTCACAGAACCAAATACAAGCAGCATGTAAATCGCAATGAGCTTACCGATAGCCAAGGATGGACGGGAAGGGCAGTGTGTTTAGCGGTAGTATTGGTGTTACTATGGATAGGAAACGTCGAACAACATCCAGGCCCAGGAGACAAAGATAGCACGGACCGAAAGATAGAGGACATCCTGGAAAGAATTACTAACATGGAACCGGCGATGCAAAAGATAGGGAACATAGACTGCAAAAATTGACAGGATAGAAACGAAGATGAACCAGCTAACATCAGAAGTAAAGAACCTACAACACGAGATGATTAAGCTCAAAGAGGAAAACGACCTTCTACGGAGAAGATTGACAGAATTGGAGTCAAAACAAGACTATCTGGAAAATCGAAGTAAAAGGAATAATCTGATCTTTCGCAATGTGGAAGTGCGGAGTGAGGGCCGAGTGTCATGGAAAGACTGTGAGGACGTGGTAAAGAAAGACAAGAAAAGATTTGAATAAGAAAAAAGTTACGGGGAATGCACTCAACCAAGAGAATGTTCATGAAAGCGTAGAAAAATTTACGCTGAGGTTGTGTCGACTTATACAAAGAATGAAACAAAAGAGTTAGAGCCTGTCTATCTCATCTATGCCCTCGGAAAGTATGCGAACTATACTTCGGCCCAACCCCCGCCAACCTCTGACGGAGGAAATTCTTCCTTTGCTTACGGAAAAGAAGAGAATGACCTCCGCTGTGTTGCCAATTTGTCATTCAATCGTTTGATCTTGACGAGTGAAGATCGTAGGCTACTTAGAGTGGCTAATAAGACAGACCACAGCGAAGCCGCCCTCTGACGTAGGAAACCCTCCCTTTGCTTAGGGAAAAGAAGTGAATGACCTCAGCTGTGTTGCCAATTTGTCATTCAATCGTTTGATCTTGACGAGTGAAGATCGTAGGCTACTTTGAATGGCTAACAAGACAGACCACAGCGAAGCCGCCCTCTAACGGAGGAAACCCTCCCTTTGCTTAAGGGAAAAGAAGTGAATGACCTCAGCTGTGTTGCCAATTTGTCATTCAGTCGTTTGATCTTGACGAGTGAAGATCATAGGCTACTTAGAGTGGCTAATAAGACAGACCACAGCGAAGCCGCCCTCTGACGTAGGAAACCCTCCCTTTGCTTAGGGAAAAGAAGTGAATGACCTCAGTTGTGTTGCCAATTTGTAATTCAGTCGTTTGGTCTTGACGAGTGAAGATCATAGGCTACTTAGAATGGCTAATAAGACAGACCACAGCGAAGCCGCCCTCTGACGTAGGAAACCCTCCCTTTGCTTAGGGAAAAGAAGTGAATGACCTCAGCTGTGTTGCCAATTTGTCATTCAATCGTTTGATCTTGACGAGTGAAGATCGTAGGCTACTTTGAATGGCTAACAAGACAGACCACAGCGAAGCCGCCCTCTAACGGAGGAAACCCTCCCTTTGCTTAAGGGAAAAGAAGTGAATGACCTCAGCTGTGTTGCCAATTTGTCATTCAGTCGTTTGATCTTGACGAGTGAAGATCATAGGCTACTTAGAGTGGCTAATAACACAGACCACAGCGAAGCCGCCCTCTGACGTAGGAAACCCTCCCTTTGCTTAGGGAAAAGAAGTGAATGACCTCAGTTGTGTTGCCAATTTGTAATTCAGTCGTTTGGTCTTGACGAGTGAAGATCATAGGCTACTTAGAATGGCTAATAAGACAGACCACAGCGAAGCCGCCCTCTGACGTAGGAAACCCTCCCTTTGCTTACGGAAAAGAAGTGAATGACCTCAGCTGTGTTGCCAATTTGTCATTCAGTCGTTTGGTCTTGACGAGTGAAGATCATAGGCTACTTAGAGTGGCTAATAAGACAGACCACAGCGAAGCCGCCCTCTGACGTAGGAAACCCTCCCTTTGCTTAGGAAAAAGAAGTGAATGACCTCAGTTGTGTTGCCAATTTGTAATTCAGTCGCTTGATCTTGACGAGTGAAGATCATAGGCTACTTAGAGTGGCTAATAAGACAGACCACAGCGAAGCCGCCCTCTAACGGAGGAAACCCTCCCTTTGCTTAGGGAAAAGAAGTGAATGACCTCAGCTGTGTTGCCAATTTGTCATTCAGTCGTTTGATCTTAACGAGTGAAGATCATAGGCTACTTAGAGTGGCTAATAAGACAGACCACAGCGAAGCCGCCCTCTAATGGAGGAAACCCTCCCTTTGCTTAGGGAAAAGAAGTGAATGACCTCAGCTGTGTTGCCAATTTGTCATTCAGTCGTTTGATCTTAACGAGTGAAGATCATAGGCTACTTAGAGTGGCTAATAAGACAGACCACAGCGAAGCCGCCCTCTAACGGAGGAAACCCTCCCTTTGCTTACGGAAAAGAAGTGAATGACCTCAGCTGTGTTGCCAATTTGTCATTCAGTCGCTTGATCTTGACGAGTGAAGATCGTAGGCTACTTAGAATGGCTAACAAGATAGAGGACAGCGAAGTCCGTGAAATAATTCATTCTGGCAACGCTTCCGCATCTAACAATTGAAAGATCTCGGCCGCAACAACTTCTCCCTCCTCTTTCGAGGGAGGTACGGGAAATCACACATCGACTGCAACGCCAGAAGGGGCACAGATTAAATAGAGTTGAGTTGAGTTGATTTTGAGTTTAACGTCCCGTTCAGCAGCGAGGCTATATGAGACGTGGACCTACTGATTAATGTGGAATCCGAACCACATGAGCTCCCGCCGGGAATTGAACCCGGGCCTCCCACGCCAAAACAGATTAAATAGAAAGGCTCTAGCCAATCAGAAAAATGACCACGAGGAAGATCATGGAGATGATGGACAGGATGAAATATGGAAGAATATAAGCGAAGGAAAATAAGTTAGAGAAGTCAAAAATAAAGAATGGTGGAATAAAAAGTACTAGCTGGAAATGTCTCGAATACCTAAATTCATGTCAAATCATGGAATCGAAAATTTATGACGAAGAGGATTACTTTTACTAATAGTGATTCAGATTTCAAAATCTTACTCTTACACCTTTCCTTCTTTATACCTTTTTATCTAGAAGCTCTTAAATGTACAGGCTAATACCCAGTGGATACTTTTTTTAAAGGGGTATATTGGAAGTGTACGGTTTTACTTTTAAAATGAATATTCTTACTGTTAATCAATTTAGAAGTTATATATAACAATTGACTTCGTTTATATTAACTGAACTGTAAGAATAGCAGAAGGAAGTTGCTTTTGAAACGCCAGGAACTAAGTAAAACAGTGAAAAGAGAAGTAATTTTGTTTAGAAGACTTCCCTAGTGTGTACCTTCAACGCGATACTGAGATATTCTCTGGTCAAATTATAATTTTCCTTACTTTCTCTCCCTGCAAATTGGTATTAAATGTTGTTAGTCAAAGTAGTGACTTTTAATTACTAGATTGTACTAACTGTTTACATTCCATTCCAGAAAAAAAAAAAAAAAAAAAAAAACCGAATACGTTTTTAATAAAAAGTGTCCCAAAAGTAACTACTTAATTTTAAACTTAGTAACTTCTGAACTATTTTATTCTTCTTATTATTATTATTTATTTCAGATTCGA
Source organism: Thermobia domestica (assembly GCF_964235325.1). Lineage (NCBI taxonomy): Eukaryota > Metazoa > Arthropoda > Insecta > Zygentoma > Lepismatidae > Thermobia > Thermobia domestica. Next base: position 1,537 of record NW_027656097.1, on the reverse strand, counting down.
AAACTACAAAATTTGATTTTTTATTTTATTTTATTTTATTTTTTTTTTTTTTTTAGTATAAGTCGATGATTTCAAAATAAAATCACTGTGCTCTAAATTACTTCAGAAATTCTGAAACAAGGTAGAATGGAGAAGACAAGCTGGTTATTATTTTACTTCCCTTTATATACTCCATGGCCAAGCCTCCAGAGACGACCTGTAAACCTGAGAATTGCAAGAATCACTAAAGAATTTGAAGTGAGTGAAATGGCTGATATGAAGATCAACATGAAGAAATCAAACGTTTTGCAATATGAAAGAGAAGCAACAAGAAAAATTAAGATGAGAATAGATTACCTGTGCAAAAGGTGCAGGAATTCTGTTATTTAGGAAGTAAATAACAAGCAGACGTAAACAAGATGTAAAATCCCAAAGGCACAGAAGAAGAAGTCATATGAAGAGATACAAAAGCTTTTAACTGGGAACTTTAAGGTTAGTGTAAAGGGACAAGATAGATGTCACTACAGTCTTCCTATCTCTCCCATGTATTTTTTATCTTTTACGAACATTTACTATTTCTTTTATAAATTTCAACCTAGAGACTTCAAATTTTTAGAGAAGAAACTTCATGATCTATTAAAGGGAACAATCCGTGTCGATTTTTTATTTAGAATTTTCTTCATTGTTGAAACAGCTTCATTGTTAAACATTTGGATATCCATTTCAACAATCAAGCCATTTCAACAATGAAGAAATTTCTAAATAAAAAATCGGCTCGGATTATTGCCTTCGACAGATTATGAAGTTTCTTTTCTAAAAATTTGAAGTCTGTAGGTTGAAATTTGAAGAGAAATCGTGAATTTTCGTGAAAGATAAAAAATACATGGGGGAGATACGAAGACTGTAGTGCCATCTATCGGCAAAACTCGTCCCTTTAAATTAACCTTAAGATAAAACTGTGGATATGAATGGAGTGTGGAGTTATATAGATGTGAGGCATGGACTCTAGAAGAAGAGGAAAAATGGACAATGGTAGCTTTTGAAATGTGTTGTTTAGAAGGACGCTGAAAATTAGATGGATGGATACAGTATCAAATGAAACAGTACTGGAAATGGTAGATAAACAGAGGAATATACTGAAGACCATCTCAAAAAGAGACAGGATGACTGGATCCATTACGAAACATGAAGGAATCACACTAACAGTAGTTATGGTAAGAATGACAGAAGGAAAAATACCTAGAGGGAGACCGCGATTGAAATGTGAGGTGTGTCCAAACAGAAACCGAACTTCTGTTATACAATCTGTACCACAACATTTTGAGAGTACTGCTTCCCTCAAAAATAACTCCCTCTACTGGCAACACTCCGTTCGCAAGTTTCTTCCACTTTTAGAAAGCATCTTGGAACGTACTTACTGCGTTGGTGCTCAACTCTCTTGTCGCGTTGTCCTGAAACTTCTCTATGGTTTGTGTGGGAGGCACGGTGGCTCAGTAGTACAGCGCTTACGTCTGATTCGTGGGGTCTCTGGTTCGATTTCCGCTCAAGTAAGTTTGTG